>NC_056750.1:872381787-872544287 GCF_019279795.1 Protopterus annectens | reverse complement strand
CTGCAGAAATAGCTGATGCATGTATCTTGATGGAAGAATAGGACAGGCCCATATGGAGAAGCTGTGCCAAATACTCCAGGATGTTGGCAATATCTACCTTTGACACATCTTTCCCTCTTTCAGTACTCCAAATGACAAACCTTTTCCATTTTCCTGCATAGTTCCTTCTTGTTGAAGGTCTGCGGGCCTCAAGGATAATGTCTTTAACCCTTTGGGATAAATCCGGGTTAGTTGCTCTTATGTAATGTTCCAGGCAGTCAGTTGCAGAGTTTTCAGGTTTGGATGCAGGATGTTGTAGTCGCTCTGAGTTAACATCAAAGGAATCAGGGGTAGTGTCCACGTTTCCCCCCGAGACATGCTCCTCAGTAATGGATACCAATGTTGTCTTGGCCAATTTGGAGCTATCAGAATTATCCTGGGACGTTCCTCTTTGATTTTCAGTAGTACCTTGTGCATCAAGGGAAGAGGTGGAAATGCATATGCTGTCAGGCCTTTCCAACTGAAGGATAGAGAGTCCACCTTCCAAGCAAGTGGGTGGTATGTCCTTGTGCAGAATTTCTTGAGCTGGTGATTGAGTGGGGATGCGAATAGGTCTATTTGTGGCATTCCCCATTTCTTTGTGATGGCCTTGAAGATGTCCGGGTGTAACATCCATTCGTGAGCATCCGAGGTAGTTCTGCTTAACATGTCTGCTAGGATGTTTTCTTTTCCCGGTACAAATATTGCCTGTAACTGAATGTTGTAACTCAGAGCCATATTCCATAGGTCCAGAGCCATTCGGCATAGGGGGTATGAATGAGTGCCTCACTGTTTGTTGATGTACCACATGACTGTGGTGTTGTCTGTCCTTATCATCAATTGGCCTTCTTTGAGGAAAGGTCTGAAATTCTGGATTGCTAGTTTTACTGCCAGCATTTCTTTTTGATTTATGTGCAGGTGCAGCTGATCTAGAGTCCATAAGTGTTGAATGCACTTGTCCAGCATGTGGGCCCCCCAACCGAGGTCTGAGGCGTCCGTTGTGATGGTTTGGCTTGGTTGAATGCTGTGGAAGGACAAACCTGGGTTTGACTGGCATGCCTGAGCCCACCATAGGAACCCTTGTTTCAGGCATGGGATTAGTGGTATTTCGGTTTCTAAGCTGTGCCTGTGTTGAGACCATAAATTCTTTAGGTACCACTGTAGCTTTCTCATATGCAGTCTGGCATGGGGGACCAGGATTATGCAGGATGCCATGAAGCCCAAGGCCTGCAGTACTTTCCTTGCTGTTAGTTTGTTCTGCTTTGTTAATGCCAAGAAGTAAAGAGGAAGTTGTTCTTGTTTTTCTGCAGTTAGGAATGCCATCTGTTTTACTGTGTCCAATTCTGCACCCAAGAATGTTCTTGTTTGGGATGGTATCAGTCTTAACTTTTTTAAATTGACTGTGTATCCCAGGGCTTGTAGTAAGCAAATGACTCTTTGTAAGTCTTGTGTCAGCTTGTTTTTGTTGTCCGCTTGTATCAGGCAGTCGTCCAGGTATGGATAAATTTGGATTCCCTGAAGCCTGCAGTGAGCGATTACTGATGCCAGGCATTTCGTGAACACTCTGGGCGCAGTAGATAAGCCAAAAGGCAATGCTGAGAATTGATAATGCTCTGATCCTGCAAGAAATCTGAGGTATCTTCTGCAATTTGGTCGTATGAGGACGTGCAGGTATGCCTCCTTGAGATCTAGAGTTACCAGCCAATACCCCTTGCCCAGCATGGGAAGAATTTGCTGTAGGGTCAGCATTTTGAATTTTGGAACAATGATGAATGTGTTTAAAGCGGACAGGTCGAGAATAGGTCTCCAACTTTTCTCTTTTCTTGGTACTAGGAAGAGTCTGGAGTAAAATCCCTTGCCCTGTTCTGTAGGTGGCACCCTTTCCACAGCTCTCATCTTTGTTAAATGAGCTATTTGTTTTAGAGCTTCTGTCTTTTGATTTGGTGGTAGGTTTGGCATTCCTCTTTTTACTGGTAAAGTGTGGAAATGAAACCTGTAGTCTTGGTCTATAGTTTGCAAAATCCACTTGTCTCTTGTGATATAGTGCCAGTTTTTTGAAAATAAGGCTAACTTTCCGCCTAAGGGTGCTGCTATTTGTTCCCTGGTAGGCGGTGTCAGAGCCAAGTCACTGTGATTGTCCTGTTGCAGTGGTACTGGTTGTATCTGTGCCTCGTTGGTTATTGCCTTGCCACTGGCGTCCCCTGTAGGCACCTCCTCTGGATTGATTTCTGCCTCTTGAACGCCTATTCCTGCCTCTCTGAGTTTTAGAGGAGTCTGGAAAGGACCAATTTTTGGAAGGCCAGTTCCTGCTAAACCTTGGGGGCTGAACCTGTAAGAAATCTTTAACTGTTTGTACAGATTTTGCCTTCTCTTCCATTTTCTTCATTACCTGTTGGGCAGGAGTACCAAATAGACTGACCTTATCCATAGGGGCATCTAATAGCTTTGCTTTAACATGATCCGGCAAGACCTGTTCTTTCAACCATGCATGCCTTCTTATAACTGTGCCAGTCATGGCTGATCTAAATGAAGCCTCCAGTGCATCATAGCCACATTTTAAAGAATGGTTACTAACCTGCTGAATGTTATTCACCATTTCTAGAACATATTTCTTATCTAAGGAATCATCAGAGGACAGTTTCTTAGTTAACTGATCAAGCATAAACTCTTGGTATTGGATCATATGAAACTGACAGTTCAAAGCTCTAGCTGAGAGAGTAGCAGAGGTGTATACTTTTTTGCCCCATCTCTCTAAGGACCTGGATTCCCTTTCAGAAGGGAGAGGGTTTTCGCTGAGGTCGAAGCTACTGCCTTAGGCCCCTGGGAGATAGTCTCAGGATCTGCAAAAGGAGCCTTGTATAAGTGGTGATGAGTGTCCGGGACCCTGTAAAACCTATCAGGCTTAGCAGGGGCTGGAGGTAAAGTATCAGGAGCAGTGCAAGCATCATTAAATGCATCATCTACAACAGGAAGAACTGGAGGTATAGCTAAAGGCCTATGTTGCGGTAAGTGTAAAAAAGTCCTAAGCCTTTTTCTTGAATCTGAGAAATCTTGTCCCTGCCATTGGAATTGCTCTCTCATGGCATGTAAGGTTTCCCCAAAGGAAAATTCCTCTGGTGGAGAGGCAGAAGGAATCGATTCTTCAGCATCGGAATCTTCATAAGTAGAAAAAGGGGCCTCTGGATGGTCTGTATTGTCTGTATCATCAGAAGAGTCATCCGAGGACACTGGCTCAGGGGGCTGTGCTCTAGGTCTCTTTTCTGGAGGTTGAGAGGCCCTGTCTGGGTGAGATTGGGATCCCCTTATTAAAGAGATGAGATCCTCTGCCAGAGTGAGCATTTGGGAACTGGAACTGGGCCTGTGAGAGGGGGGCTTAACAGGCACAGACTTAGCAGTTTTGGCTGCTTTAGCCCTGGCAAAGGCCTTTATAGACATGGCTGCAGGGGGCCTAGCAGCACCACGTGCTGGGGTAGAGACATCCAAAGGGATGGTGTCCGATAATTCTTGAGAAACCACAGTAGTAGGCAAAACTTCAGAGGCCGATTCAACTAGGGTAGAAGGGGCCTCGGTAGTAGTCATGGATTCGGCTGAAGATTGACCCGTTTGCTCGGTTTCGGCCGTAACCGAGACACTCGCGGTTTGCTTAACCGTGGTTTCGGCCGAAACCGCGGACCGCGAGTGTCGGTCCTTTCTTTGCGTTCTTAACAATTTGAGTAGTCGGAGGATCCGACGGCATAATGTACGCAAAATCTGAGCCGAAAAACTGTTCAGCAAACTCCGACCGACGCCTAAGCGTTCGTCGGTTGAAGGAAGCACAGGCTAAACAAGCTGCTACGTCGTGGTCTGGGCCTAAACAAGGTAAGCAGTAAGAGTGGAAATCTTTATGAGGTATTTGTTTCCCACAAGTTAAACAGTTATTCACTTTTTCTGACATCGGCTGAGGCAAGAAAGAGTCCCCAACGGGGTACTTAGCTTTTTAGAAGTCTTTGAAGTAGTATTCAGTAGTAGTAATCTCTGGATCTGACCGACCGGCACTTGCGAACAGCTTCTGCTTCGGGCGCCACGCGGCAAGAAAGACTGGGGAAAATGGCGTCGGCTGATGCCTTTATACCCGAAGACCAGCAGTGATGACGTCGGGTGAAGTGCGACACCAGCCGAGGCCAGACCCAGACTTTGGAATCCGGCCGACCGAAGGGCTGCCTGACGACAGGACAACCCATTTGTAAGGACTGCAGATGCATCCTTGAAGGACATCAAGGGAAATCTACCGGTACGCGCTGTATGCAATTTCCCATTCAGAATGTCGGTATTTCAAAACTTCAAACATATGGTCTGCGATCATATGGGTTTCGAAGTTTTGAATTTCAGCATTATATATATAGAACCACTACTAAATCCCAGAAACCCAAACTACCAATGCCCAAAATCCCGAGACCAAATATCCAAAACACTAAATTACCGAAACATCGAAACCGCGAAATTCAGACTACCGAAAACTACACTCAACATACACATACATTCACCTTCCCCCAGAACACAAACACACAAACCTAAACTACAGACAAGCAGGGGGCAAGCCCGGCTGTGCCTCCACCTCACCCCCACTTAAATATTCTAACTACAAGGTCGCACTACATACACAAACACATGAAACACCTACATTCCCCTCGCACACACACATCACAGTCACATCACATGCTTACACACTAAACCCCTACCCAACATTTAAGCATAGATACTTACCTAACCTTCCACCATGCCACAACACCAGAAGTGCAAATGTATTCGTGCTTCTGGCCTTTCGGTAATTAAGGGTTTCGGCTATATAGTCTCAAAAGTTTGAAATTTGGTATTTCAAACTTTCGAGATTATGTAGTTATCCCAAATTCCCAAATATATATATATATATATGTATATATATATATATATATATATATATATATATATATATATATACACACACATACATACACACACACACACACACACACACACACACACACACACACACACACACACACACACGCACACACACACACACACACACACACACAGGTCCCTTTCAGTAATGTTGAACTGCTGTATATGGTCAAACACATAGAATGGACATCACTTCACATTGAAAACTACAGAAACACACAAAACCATAATTTTGGAGGGGCAAGTCCCCCTGCTCCCCACCCCTGGTAATTATATATACTAACTCCAATAGCACTACAGTGGCTAATAGGGCAAATTCCCTGATCCCCACTATATAGTGATCTCAGTACAAATGGTTATCAGTTTGGAATGTCAATCACATTTACTTTGACCATATGCAGTTTGAAATTCTGAAATGCCGATATTCTTAATGGGACCCGATACCATCTTTACCCGACACTGAAACCTGTCTTATCATCCTAACTACCTCATTCATTTCTTCCAAAATTATCTTCTTTTTGCAAACTATTTAGTTCTTGTGAACATTTATTTACCTTTCAATATATGTTCTCTTCACCACCTTTATACGTACCTGTGTTTTACTATTTCATTATTTTCATAATATTATAATTCGCCTCATCCCCTTTATTCCTAATCTCTCTTACTTCATCATTTATAATTATTTTTGAAACATATAGTGATACTTCTTCTTCCTTTTTGTCTTTCAACTTTCTTTTTATTTCTCCTATATATTTCCTTCTCTTTATGAAAACATATCCGATTACTCTATTCCATATCATCATGATTGCTCTTGCCTTTCTTCACTTGTTCTAATTATACTGATAGATAAACTTTCTTATACTTTTCTTTAAATATTAACCACCATTCTGTCCATGACTTACAAAATGGCATTTTAATAATGCGATCTTTCCACAGCTTTTTGATTTCATCCATTAATGTTTTTATTTACTATTTTTCCTTTTAGTCTGTTAACACCCTTTCCTTTTCTGATATTTTCCCTACCTCTAGCCATATAGCAGAAAGATCAGAAAATGCACTTATAACAGCCCCACTATTCTTTTATTTCATATCCTTTGGTATCAGAAACCAATATATTTCTGTTTTAAGTTGTTCTCTTCTAAGAAATGTCACATATCTTTGAATCCATACTTTCAAATACCCCAGTTTTATAACTCTCTTTCTACCTCTGCGTACTTTTTTCATGATATTTTGCATATCACAGCTAAATGTCCTGTTACAATTCCCATAATAACTGCAACAAATGTTCAAGAAGTCCCTCTCTTTCTTACATTTCTGTATATAAACATTACTTACACGCAGTAGTTTCCTACCGGATATACACAGGACTCAACCTTTGTCAACCAAAGGCCTTCCACAATAACTTTGGCTTTAGACAAGTATATTTCAAACAGGAGTGGTCCCAGCACTGGGCCCTGTGGCACATCATTAGTAACTGGTCTGGTCCTAGCACTGGGCCCTGTGGCACATCATTAGTAACTGGTCTGGTCCCAGCACTGGGCCCTGTGGCACATCATTAGTAACTGGTCTGGTCCCAGCACTGGGCCCTGTGGCACATCATTAGTAACTGGTCTGGTCCAAGCACTGGGCCCTGTGGCACATCATTAGTAACTGGTCTGGTCCCAGCACTGGGCCCTGTGGCACATCATTAGTAACTGGTCTGGTCCCAGCACTGGGCCCTGTGGCACGTCATTAGTAACTGGTCTGGTCCCAGCAGTGGGCCCTGTGGCATATCATTAGTAACTGGTCTGGTCCCAGCACTGGGCCCTGTGGCACATCATTAGTAACTGGTCTGGTCCCAGCACTGGGCCCTGTGGCACATCATTAGTAACTGGTCTGGTCCCAGCACTGAGCACTGTGGCACATCATTAGTAACTGGTCTGGTCCCAGCACTGGGCCCTGTGGCACATCATTAGTAACTGGTCTGGTCCCAGCACTGAGCCCTGTGGCACATCATTAGTAACTGGTCTGGTCCCAGCACTGAGCACTGTGGCACATCATTAGTAACTGGTCTGGTTCCAGCATTGGGCCCTGTGGCACATCATTAGTAACTGGTCTGGTCCCAGCACTGGGCCCTGTGGCACATCATTAGTAACTGGTCTGGTCCCAGCACTGAGCACTGTGGCACATCATTAGTAACTGGTCTGGTCCCAGCACTGGGCCCTGTGGCACATCATTAGTAACTGGTCTGGTCCCAACACTGGGCCCTGTGACACATCATTAGTAACTGGTCTGGTCCCAGCACTGAGCACTGTGGCACATCATTAGTAACTGGTCTGGTCCCAGCACTGGGCCCTGTGGCACATCATTAGTAACTGGTCTGGTCCCAGCACTGGGCCCTGTGGCACATCGTTAGTAACTGGCCTCTTGCGGGATCTGGATTTACCCACTTTAACCACGTATCCTGTCCGTGAGCCAATTGTCTATCCATCTAGTGACTAACAGAATTATGCCCAATTTTGTGAGTTTATGTATCATTCCTGAGTGGATAATTGTGTCAAATGCCTTAGGCAGGTCAAGGTAGGCGGTGTGTACTGTTTTACCCTCATCCATGGCCTTGGTGACTTTCTCAAAGAAATCCTCCAAATTCAGTAGGGATGACCTGCCCTTGACAAAGCCAAATTGTTAAAGTACAACAAAAAAACAGGCTTAAATAGTGGGAAGTATACTTGCTGTGTTCAGTTCAAGTCAGTCACAGAAGGTAACCAAATGTTCCACAAAGAGAAACGAAGCTGTAAACTATAAACTGCTTTACTTTGTGAACTCTTAATCCAATAAACAAGAGTCAAAATCACCATAGAGTGTTCATTCGAACCTACTCATCCACTGGGCAATAGCTTGTAGAAAAAACACGCAGCCAGCATGTAAAAATAAATCCAAGCATCCAGTAGAAACCACGTTTATTAGAATAATTAAAACACAGGGCTAGCGCTTTCAACGAATCTTCATCAGGCCACTAACAAACAAACATACTAGCATCCCTTTTATAGCAAAATGCTAAAGTCAACTACTGATGTCACATCCTGTTTGGACATACTGAAGTCAACTCTGATGTCACATCCTGTTATACATAAAATATTTAAAGTGACATCACTTTTGTAGTAAAACGCTACAAACAACTCTGATGCCACATCCTACTACATATAAAATATTATAAAATATTTAAAAAAAGTTTTAAATTATTTAAAATATTTAAAATATGTATGCAACATTTTGTAGACATATTCTGAAATAACATTTTACCCTGCTTTAACTGCTGCTGCATTTAACATTCAAAATGTTTTAAAATATTTTGAATATCTATGTAACCATCTCATAGATGTTTCAAAATTACATACTATTTTCCTATAAATACTGCTACTTATATGCATACTAGTAACAAAATGGCACGCATATTTAATGAACGATACAATCCCATATGAGACACTTGTATGTATAAATACATGCTTAAAATAGGGATCAAATTAATAAAGATATTAATATCTACACATGAGCTATTTAGCATAATTATAAATGTACAAAAATAATCATTGAAAAAGCTACATCTAAAATTTGTACAGCGTGTGCTTCTAAATATCATAATATCTGTAACAGCATAAATAATTCTGATCAGACATGTGCACACGCAGAGATGTTAATACAGCTGGTATTATAAACATAAAAATATAAAAATATAAAAAAATATATATTTTAAGCATGTATTTATACATACAAGTGTCTCAAATGGGATTGTATCGTTCATTAAATATGCGTGCCATTTTTGTTACTAGTATGCATATAAGTAGCAGTATTTATAGGAAAATAGTATGTAAATTTGAAACACTTTATTTGCTGCAGATTGTCTATGAGATTGATTGATGCCACATCCTACTACATATAAAATATTATAAAATATTTTAAAAAAGTTTTAAATTATTTAAAATTTTTAAAATATCTATGCAGACATTTTGTAAACATATTCTGAAATAACATGTTACCCTGCTTTAACTGCTGCTGCATTTAACATTCAAAATGTTTTAAAATATTTTGAATATCTATGTAACAATCTCATAGACAATCTGCAGCAAATAAAGTGTTTCAAATTTACATACTATTTTCCTATAAATACTGCTACTTATATGCATACTAG
Organism: Protopterus annectens; assembly: GCF_019279795.1. NCBI lineage: Eukaryota > Metazoa > Chordata > Ceratodontiformes > Protopteridae > Protopterus > Protopterus annectens. The sequence continues at coordinate 872,535,181 of NC_056750.1, read as the reverse complement.
TAACAAAAATGGCATGCATATTTAATGAACGATACAATCCCATTTGAGACACTTGTATGTATAAATACATGCTTAAAATATATATTTTTTTATATTTTTATATTTTTATGTTTATAATACCAGCTGTATTAACATCTCTGCGTGTGCACATGTCTGATCAGAATTATTTATGCTGTTACAGATATTATGATATTTAGAAGCACACGCTGTAGAAATTTTAGATGTAGCTTTTTCAATGATTATTTTTGTACATTTATAATTATGCTAAATAGCTCATGTGTAGATATTAATATCTTTATTAATTTGATCCCTATTTTAAGCATGTATTTATACATACAAGTGTCTCATATGGGATTGTATCGTTCATTAAATATGCGTGCCATTTTTGTTACTAGTATGCATATAAGTAGCAGTATTTATAGGAAAATAGTATGTAATTTTGAAACATCTATGAGATGGTTACATAGATATTCAAAATATTTTAAAACATTTTGAATGTTAAATGCAGCAGCAGTTAAAGCAGGGTAAAATGTTATTTCAGAATATGTCTACAAAATGTTGCATACATATTTTAAATATTTTAAATAATTTAAAACTTTTTTAAAATATTTTATAATATTTTATATGTAGTAGGATGTGGCATCAGAGTTGTTTGTAGCGTTTTACTACAAAAGTGATGTCACTTTAAATATTTTATGTATAACAGGATGTGACATCAGAGTTGACTTCAGTATGTCCAAACAGGATGTGACATCAGTAGTTGACTTTAGCATTTTGCTATAAAGGGATGCTAGTATGTTTGTTTGTTAGTGGCCTGATGAAGATTCGTTGAAAGCGCTAGCCCTGTGTTTTAATTATTCTAATAAACGTGGTTTCTACTGGACGCTTGGATTTATTTTTACATGCTGGCTGCGTGTTTTTTCTACAAGCTATTGCCCAGTGGATGAGTAGGTTCGAATGAACACTCTATGGTGATTTTGACTCTTGTTTATTGGATTAAGAGTTCACAAAGTAAAGCAGTTTATAGTTTACAGCTTTGTTTCTCTTTGTGGAACATTTGGTTACCTTCTGTGACTGACTTGAACTGAACACAGCAAGTATACTTCCCACTATTTAAGCCTGTTTTTTTGTTGTACTTTACCAGTTTTGTTTATTATCAGGCGAACAGAGTGTAGTGAGCACTATTCTTTGTTTTTAAAGCCAAATTGTGTTTGGATGTTTCCTATGTCATTATTTATCAGGTCCATGATTATTTTTTCCATGGCCTTACATACAAGACAGAGTCAGACTTATGGGTCTGTAATTTCAGAGGGATGACTGTTGCTGTCCTCCACTCTTCAGGACAAAGCCAGTCTGGAGGCGGTGGTTAAATAGAGAGCCTAATGGGTCTGATAAGTCCTGATTTAAGCTGTTTAAGGGGCAACCTGGTATATTGTTAGGCCCCACTGAAGTTGTGTTTTTAGTTTTAGAGAGACTAGTGGCAACCTGCTCTTTGTTGTAATTGACAATGGAGTGATGGAGGGTATTTCCTGGGGGAGAACTGGTGGTGATGGGGAAGTGAAACTTGAGCTGAATTTGTCAGCCAACAGATTTGTCATATCTTCTGTCTGAGTATAAGTGATGCCATCTACAACTAAATCTGCATACTGTTGAGTATTGCCCTTAAGACTGCAGACTGACAAATTCTGCACAACTGAGCTTTTATGAAAGAAATACAAATACAAGACACATACATACAGTAAAGTATTTACATCATTAATCATGTCTGTACAGTTGTTCCAGCTGTAAAAGTTTGTAGAAGTAAATGGATTGATACTGCAGAAGGGGAAAACATTGTTATAAAGTTGTTCAGCATTTTTACACGTCAGTAAAGAAAGTTTTGCAAGAGATCAAGATGCATGATGAAATAAGTTATAAAGTTATTTAGGAAGGGAGATTTTAGTATTTCATAGGTTCATAAAAAGTTCAAGAAATATAATGAAGTAAAATATAAAATGATGTAGGAGGATTGGAGATTAGTATGGTATAGCAGGAAAGTGGTAATAGCATGCAATTGAGAGAGCTGGGTATAGCATTAGCTCTGTTAAGGCTGCCGTTCCAAACTGGTGTATCTAGGTTTATAATTTAGGTACACAGCAGATGCATGTGAGGGGTACAGGGGCAGTTGGAAAAAGAACAAGATGAGAAGTGTTGTTTAATTGGGGGATGAAAAGGGATGTATTGATTCAAGTGCAGGAGGGGAAGCTGTTAGGGGTGTAATGACTCAAGTTGAGAAGGGACGAAAGTTAGTGATAAACAAGAAGACATTTGTGTTTTTACTAAAGGTCTCAGTCTGGTGATGAACATTAGCATGAGCAGGATTGGGTAAGGTATTGTTTGAATTGGATTTTATAGTTTAGGAGTTTGTTAATCATTTTTACTTGTGTGGGGATGGTGTTCAAAGTTTGGAGATATAACAGCAGTATAGCAAGTTCCCAATGAATTATTTGCTTTACTAGTAAATTTATCACCAGAATGGAGGTCCCTTGTGGGGGTGTGGGAAGTAATATGTTTTTTTAATGCAGGGCTTTGTTCAGGATAATACATCAGTCTGTATGCCATAACTAGCTGAGAGTACGTCATGTGGTTGTTAAGCTGTAGCTGCTTTAATATTCGGCAGTGGTGAGCTCTGTGCGCACTGCTCCTTCATCTTCTTCTTCTTCTTCTTCTTCCTGTTCCCGTTACGGGTCGCCACAGCGGATCATCTGTTTCCATTTCCTCCTGTCCTCTGCATCTTGGTCTGTCACACCAACCACCTGCATGTCCTCTGTCACCACATCCATAAACCTTATCTTAGGCCTTCCTCTTTTCCTGTTACCTGGCAGCTTCATCCTTAGCATCTTTTTCCCAATATACTCAGCATCCCTCCTCAGCACATGTCCAAACCAATGCAATCTCGCCTCTCTGGTTTTGTCTCCAAACCGTCCGACCTGGGCTGACCCTCTAATATACTGATTCCTAATCCTGTCCACCATCGTCACACCCAGTGCAAATCTTAACATCTTCAACTCTGCCACGTCCAGCTCTGACTCCTGCCTTTTTGTCAGTGCCACTGTCTCCAACCCATATAGCATAGCTGGTCTCACCACCCTCTTGTAGACCTTCCCTTTCACTCTTACTGATACTCGTCTGTCACAAATTACTCCTGACACTCTTCTCCACCCACTCCATCCTGCCTGTACTCTCTTCTTCACCTCTCTTCCACACTCACCATTACTCTGAACTGTTGATCCCAAGTATTTAAACTCATCCACCTTCGCCACCTCTACTCCCTGCATCCTCACCATTCCTCTATCCTTCCTCTCATTTACACACATATATTCTGTGCAGTGCTCCTTCATCCATATCTTTTTATAGGTTCATAGGTTGGTACTAGGCTATCATCCCTAGGGCCTATACAAGCCTAACCATAACAATTTCCTGGATATTTCTTCCCACAATACTTACTTCCCTGCACCCCTGTCTAGCAGGGCGACTGACATAATCCCCAGGGTGAATTTCCTATCTCCCATCCAATTGTCAAGGCTCCTTTTGAAGAGGGCCAAGGAGCCTCTCTGCTTGACATGTATGGGCAGTCTATTCCAGAGTATGGGAAGTCTCTGGGTCAGGAACCTATCCCTCCAGCATGTTTTGTTCATTGTGATGACAAGGTTTAGATTCCTAGAGCGTGTGGCTCTGAGGGATTGGGATTTCTTTAAGTGGAGCATGTCCAACAGCTCAGGGTTTGACATGGCCTTGTATGTTAAGCAGAGATTGCCTCTGAGTAGACGATATACCACAGAGTATAGCTGGAGTTTTTTTTAGATGGTCAGCATAGGGCATCTGCTTTAGGCCTGTGATTCTTTTAGTGAGGTATTTCTGCGGTCTTTCTAGCTGTTGCAGATGTCTTGTGAGGTACATACCAAACGGGGCATTGTACTCTACAATGGGTACAATGAGGGATGAGTACAGTGGGGCAATGACTGTTGTGGTGATGTGGTTATCGAAGGTGAGACCACTGTCCACCTGTGTCCCTAAGTCTCTCATCACACTTTCACTCATTTTGTAATTTTTTGAACATATCACCTGTCTGTCTGCAGTTAAAATGCCCTTCCTTTTACATACCCCCATTCCATTTTACATACATTCAGTGTGAGTTTCATTTCTCCACACTGGTTACACTTTTTACCTCCTTACATTCATGTGTTAAATGCGTCAGATACTACAACAAAAATAACAGATTATAGGTTGTCCGTGGAACCTCAAACTTCCATTGAATCCAGCCATGAAAAATTACATTTGGTAGGTGCATAGTGGCATTATCTTTTACATTGAAAGTAAAATCTATTTCCCACTTCCCTGTTTCAGACATATCTTTCATCTTTTGTTTTATTCATATTTTCCACATTATCACACAACCTTTTCTAAACCAGTTCATTATCTCCCCTTCAGTATCATCCGTTCTAACCTGTAAGAATACTTTTCTTTTAGTTTTAGTTTAATTAGTTTTAATTAATTACTTTAATTAGTCCCCTGTTCCACAAAGCATATTAATTCCATATATAATTTTGTTTTTGCACATGCGCATATACATTTTTGTAACAAAAGTTCTGACAAAGTCACATCACAGAAGAGTTCTTTGCCTAAATTTATTAAAGACCTTACACCTTTATCAAACATGGTGGTGTTATAATATTGTCCCAAACATGGGGGGGGGGATTCCTGAAGATACTGTAAATTGTTCATCTATTTGTACATATCATGGTTACCTTTAATTTTATTTATTTGATATTTGTTGACCGGGACAGTCCGACTGAGCTACTGCCCTTTTTCAGTGGAGGCCTTGGGACAAAAACACTACAGTTTAACTAAATAAATGTTGTACAAGCAAAATAAAATAAGTAACAGCCATTATGGTGCAAGTTAGAGAAAACAGCTAAAAAGACATTAATACAATGTAGTAAGAAAAAAACGGGAATAACAAAAAACTGATAATAACACATTTGGATTGTCATCAGTGGTCAACAGAATATACAAAAAGCAGTTTGTCTTTTTCTTTACAAGAGGTGTAGTTATTTATTTTAATAGTCATAATGCAAATAGGATGCAAGTAGCGGGTTACCAGGGCTAAGAAGCAGAGCAGCATGGACAATAGTAAGAGACAGTCTGGTCATAAAAGCAGGTTACTTTCTATAAGATAATTAGAGGAGAAACAGGAAGTGGAGGAAAGAAGAACAGTTGGTGTGGAGACTATGGGGTTCAAGTGGGATGTTTGCAGTGACAAATCCAGGTGCTGCTTAGGTAGTTTTAGAAAGCTTTCTTGACTTCATGGACATGGGTAATATTTCTGAGGGTTATGGGAAGCTTGTTCCATGATACAGCGGGAAAATAGCTGTAGAGATTCTGGCCAATAGATTTGAGACGTTGGTCTGACCATCTGAAGGGATCAAGGGGATAGAGAGGGTGACAAGTGAAGAGATGTTAGGGCAAGTGGAGGGCTTGTTCAGAATAGAATGGATGATGAGTAGTCGAGTAACCAAAAGTTGGTGGGGAAACTTGAGCCAGTTGAGTGTCCTGAGATTGTGACAGTGGTGAGATTTAGAAGCAGATTAGCAGCAAATCTAGTAACTTTGTTGTAGGTGGTTTCAAGTTTGGAAAGGAGTGAGGAATGTAAGTTTAAGATTTGCGGGCTGTAGAAAAGGTTAGGGAGAAGGTATGCATGGGTGAATGAGATTCTAGAGTCTGTTGTGAGGAACCTTTTGTTTCTATACAGTAGCCCAAGCTTTTGGTGGTTTTTCTTGATACAGATTACATGGAGGTTAAATTTAAGTTGGTCTATGATTGCTCCAAGAAGTTTAGTATGGGTTCCAGCCACGATAATAGTGTTGTTAAGGGAAGAGATGGTGAATGAGGATTTGAGGTGGAAAAGGGATTTTTGGATGAGGGGTTAAGTATGAGTTGATTATTAGTAAGCCATTTTTCAGTGAGGTGGAAAAATGTTTGTGTCAGAGTGAGCAGGTCAGAGGGGTTGTCAGCAACAGAGATAATCGTGGAGTCATCAGCATACTATATGACGGATGACTGAGGACAGGATGTGTAAAGCTGGTTAGTGAAGATGTTAAAAAGAAGGGGGCCTAGAACTGAGCCTTGTGGGACACGCATTTTGATGGGGAGAAAAGGAGAAAGAGCAGAGAGCCATTTGATGGATTGATGTCTTGTCTGAAAGGTAGCTGTTAAATCAAGAGATAGTTGCTGAGGAAAGGTTGAGTTCAGAAAGTTTGGAAAGGAGGATGGGGTGAGAGATGGTGTCAATGGCTTGGGAGAGGTCTAGAAAGAGACAAGACACTAGTTTATTATTCACTCTGGCTAGGGAGATGCAGTGAGTAAAGGAAATAAGTCCTGGAGCAGTGCTATGGTGGGGGCAGAAGCCATGTTGGATTGGGGTGATCAGGTGTTCTTGAGCAAGTTAGGCCATGATTCGTTTATGAACACATTGTTCAACAATTTTAGAGAGAGGAAAAAGTATGGCAATAGGTAGAAAACTAGTGAGCTTTACAGAGTTTCCACCTTTATGGATAGGTATGGTATAGAATTGTTTCAAGAGAGTAGGGACAGTGTATTCACTCATTGAGTGGTTTACGAGGATGGAAACAGGATATGCTATGGATTTAATGGTTCTACTTTAAGCTCTCAAAATCTGTAAAACCTGAATCCGAATCACATGACACGTAAAGAGCGAACCACAAATACTTCGAACGAACGAAACCGCGAAAGAGGAAATATCGAAATTGCGTATTTGGCCCATCTGCAGTATAGCTCCATAAGGTAAGTGTGCGATAGTTACGGACCTTAGGGTTAGAGAGGGGTTAAGGATAGTGCATAGATAGTTATGTATGTGGGGTTAGTGTAGGGTTAGCAGTAGGATTTTGGTGCTTTAATTTAGGGTTAGAAGTAGGGTTTTGGTTAGTGTATGTATGGGTTACTTTTATTGTGTTTGGGTAGGTAGTGTGTTGCGGGTGGTGGGTTGGCTGACTATGACGGTTCGAGGTTTACAATTTCACGCTTTAGTACATTTGACGTATCCGCGGTTTGCTCTTTATGTGTCGCGCGATTCGGATTCTGGGTTTTCATTTTTCGAGCATATAAAGTAGACCCAGAGTTAACAGCAACTTTAAAGAAGACGGATGGCAGGTTATCTGTAGATGGGGAACACGGTTTAAGCTTGAGAAGGAGATTTTTAATGTAGCTGGTAGGAACTGGTTTTAGTGAGAATGGGTTGTTTTGAAGTGGGGGTAGTGGAAGAGAGGGATTGGTTAGATAGAAAGTCTACATAAGTTTGCTGATATCATCAATGAAGTAAGTGATAAAAATGGATTCTGTTTCTTGGGGTGTGTTATTTGGGCAGGTGTTGGGAGATGAGGGATTCCCTGGGTGGAAAATTTGGTTGATAGTATTCCATAACTTTTGGGGGTTTCTGGGTTCTGTAGTTTGGGATGTGTGGTAGAAGTTCTTTTTATCAATGTTTATGTGTTTTTTTTGGTCAAATTGTAAAGTTCCCTATATTTTTGGTAGTGGGTGAGAGAACTGGTCTTAGTCCAGAGTTTCCAGGCAGAATCTCTGTTATGCATAAGAGTGAGTATAGAGTTTGTGAGCCAAGAAAAACACTGAGATTTGACTCTTACAGTTCTGGGAGGGGCGAGAGAATTAAATGTGTTTAGAAAGATTGATTTAAATTGTAGAGGTAGGAAAGATAGGAAGGACCAGTCTATTAAGGTGAGATAATTATTGACTGTATCAGGGTTGACGTTTGTTAGCCTATGGCATTCTTTAAATTTGTGTGGTCTAGAGAGGTGGGGGGGGTAGAATCTTTGAACACGTATTGGGAAGTGGACAGTAATGGAGTCTGGTAGGGATTCAGGGTGGTGGTAGACATTAGGACTGGAGACAAGAATCCAGTATAGGACAGAGCTGGTATTGTTGGGTTTATAATGAAAGGTGGGAGAAGATATAAGCGGAGTGTATCCATATAGGCTAATGCTGGTGGTAGGGGAGTTAGTGGTGAGGGATAGCCAACTGATATTAAGATTGCCTAGTATTATGGTTTAATTAGGTATATTGTCAGATATCCAGTAGGGAATCTATTCTAATAAGGTTATATTCTCTCCAGAGGGGTGACTACAGTTAGGGAATCTGTCCTAATAAGGTTATATTCTCTCCAGAGGGGTGACTATAGTTAGGGAATCTGTCCTAATAAGGTTATATTCTCTCCAGAGGGGTGACTATAGTAAGGGAATCTGTCCTAATAAGGTTATATTCTCTCCAGAGGGGTGACTATAGTTAGGGAATCTGTCCTAATAAGGTTATATTCTCTCCAGAGGGGTGACTATAGTTAGGGAATCTGTCCTAATAAGGTTATATTCTCTCCAGAGGGGTGACTATAGTTAGGAATCTGTCCTAATAAGGTTATATTCTCTCCAGAGGGGTGACTATAGTTAGGGAATCTGTCCTAATAAGGTTATATTCTCTCCAGAGGGGTGACTATAGTTAGGGAATCTGTCCTAATAAGGTTATATTCTCTCCAGAGGGGTGACTATAGTTAGGTAATCTGTCCTAATAAGGTTATATTTTCTCCAGAGGAGTGACTATAGTTAGGGAATCTGTCCTAATAAGGTTATATTCTCTCCAGAGGGGTGACTATAGTTAGGGAATCTGTCCTAATAAGGTTATATTCTCTCCAGAGGGGTGACTATAGTTAGGGAATCTGTCCTAATAAGGTTATATTCTCTCCGAGGGGTGACTATAGTTAGGGAATCTGTCCTAATAAGGTTATATTCTCTCCAGAGGGGTGACTATAGTTAGGGAATCTGTCCTAATAAGGTTATATTCCCTCCAGAGGGGTGACTATAGTTAGGGAATCTGTCCTAATAAGGTTATATTCTCTGCAGAGGGGTGACTATAGTTAGGGAATCTGTCCTAATAAGGTTATATTCTCTGCAGAGGGGTGACTATAGTTAGGGAATCTGTCCTAATAAGGTTATATTCTCTCCAGAGGGGTGACTATAGTTAGGGAATCTATCCTAATAAGGTTATATTCTCTCCAGAGGGGTGACTATAGTTAGGGAATCTATCCTAATAAGGTTATATTCTCTCCAGAGGGGTGACTGTAGTTAGGGAATCTGTCCTAATAAGGTTATATTCTCTCCAGAGGGGTGACTGTAGTTAGGGAATCTGTCCTAATAAGGTTATATTCTCTCCAGAGGGGTGACTGTAGTTAGGGAATCTGTCCTAATAAGGTTATATTCTCTCCAGAGGGGTGACTATAGTTAGGGAATCTGTCCTAATAAGGTTATATTCTCTCCAGAGGGGTGACTATAGTTAGGGAATCTGTCCTAATAAGGTTATATTCTCTCCAGAGGGGTGACTGTAGTTAGGGAATCTGTCCTAATAAGGTTATATTCTCTCCAGAGGGGTGACTGTAGTTAGGGAATCTGTCCTAATAAGGTTATATTCTCTCCAGAGGGGTGACTGTAGTTAGGGAATCTGTCCTAATAAGGTTATATTCTCTCCGGAGGGGTGACTGTAGTTAGGGAATCTGTCCTAATAAGGTTATATTCTCTCCAGAGGGGTGACTATAGTTAGGGAATCTGTCCTAATAAGGTTATATTCTCTCCAGAGGGGTGACTATAGTTAGGGAATCTGTCCTAATAAGGTTATATTCTCTGCAAAGGGGTGACTATAGTTAGGGAATCTGTCCTAATAAGGTTATATTCTCTGCAAAGGGGTGACTATAGTTAGGGAATCTGTTCTAATAAGGTTATATTATCTCCAGAGGGGTGACTATAGTTAGGGAATCTGTCCTAATAAGGTTATATTATCTCCAGAGGGGTGACTATAGTTAGGGAATCTGTCCTAATAAGGTTATATTCTCTCCGAGGGGTGACTATAGTTAGGGAATCTGTCCTAATAAGGTTATATTCTCTCCAGAGGCGTGACTATAGTTAGGGAATCTGTCCTAATAAGGTTATATTCTCTCCAGAGGGGTGACTGTAGTTAGGGAATCTGTCCTAATAAGGTTATATTCTCTGCAGAGGGGTGACTGTAGTTAGGGAATCTGTCCTAATAAGGTTATATTCTCTGCAGAGGGGTGACTGTAGTTAGGGAATCTGTCCTAATAAGGTTATATTCTCTGCAGAGGGGTGACTGTAGTTAGGGAATCTGTCCTAATAAGGTTATATTCTCTCCAGAGGGGTGACTATAGTTAGGGAATCTGTCCTAATAAGGTTATATTCTCTGCAGAGGGGTGACTATAGTTAGGGAATCTGTCCAAATAAGGTTATATTCTCTGCAGAGGGGTGACTATAGTTAGGGAATCTGTCCTAATAAGGTTATATTCTCTCCAGAGGGGTGACTATAGTTAGGGAATCTGTCCTAATAAGGTTATATTCTCTCCAGATGGGTGACTATAGTTAGGGAATCTGTCCTAATAAGGTTATATTCTCTCCAGAGGGGTGACTATAGTTAGGGAATCTGTCCTAATAAGGTTATATTCTCTCCAGAGGGGTGACTATAGTTAGGAAATCTGTCCTAATAAGGTTATATTCTCCCCAGAGGGGTGACTGTAGTTAGGGAATCTGTCCTAATAAGGTTATATTCTCTCCAGAGGGGTGACTATAGTTAGGGAATCTGTCCTAATAAGGTTATATTCTCTCCAGAGGGGTGACTATAGTTAGGGAATCTGTCCTAATAAGGTTATATTCTCTCCAGAGGGGTGACTATAGTTAGGGAATCTGTCCTAATAAGGTTATATTCTCTCCAGAGGGGTGACTTTAGTTAGGGAATCTGTCCTAATAAGGTTATATTCTCTCCAGAGGGGTGACTATAGTTAGGGAATCTGTCCTAATAAGGTTATATTCTCTGCAGAGGGGTGACTATAGTTAGGGAATCTGTCCTAATAAGGTTATATTCTTTCCAGAGGGGTGACTATAGTTAGGGAATCTGTCCTAATAAGGTTATATTCTCTCCAGAGGGGTGACTATAGTTAGGGAATCTGTCCTAATAAGGTTATATTCTCTGCAGAGGGGTGACTGTAGTTAGGGAATCTGTCCTAATAAGGTTCTATTCTCTCCAGAGGGGTGACTATAGTTAGGGAATCTGTCCTAATAAGGTTCTATTCTCTCCAGAGGGGTGACTATAGTTAGGGAATCTGTCCTAATAAGGTTATATTCTCTCCAGAGGGGTGACTATAGTTAGGGAATCTGTCCTAATAAGGTTATATTCTCTCCAGAGGGGTGACTAAAGTTAGGGAATCTGTCCTAATAAGGTTATATTCTCTCCAGAGGGGTGACTATAGTTAGGGAATCTGTCCTAATAAGGTTATATTCTCTCCAGAGGGGTGACTATAGTTAGGGAATCTGTCCTAATAAGGTTATATTCTCTCCAGAGGGGTGACTATAGTTAGGGAATCTGTTCTAATAAGGTTATATTCTCTCCAGAGGGGTGACTATAGTTAGGGAATCTGTTCTAATAAGGTTATATTCTCTCCAGAGGGGTGACTATAGTTAGGGAATCTGTTCTAATAAGGTTATATTCTCTCCAGAGGGGTGACTATAGTTAGGGAATCTGTCCTAATAAGGTTATATTCTCTCCAGAGGGGTGACTATAGTTGGGGTTTATGGGCAGTAAGTTTGTAATCGGTGATAATAAGTTCTGCTGGGTGAAATGAGGGGAGCAGAGTTAGATGGAGGGGGTAGTGTTAGATGGTCCGAGTAAATTAAAGCAATGACTCCTCCTTCTTTATATGTTCTGTCAAGTATGGGTGGGTATGGGGCACCTATGTCTCTAATGGACACAGATAACCTGTAAATGGTTCATCTTCCAAACCCCTGGTTACACTTATCAAGGGTATCAGAACTTGTCAAAGATTTGGGATGCGTGGCTAGGCTTACAAAGGCCCTTGTGGTTGTTAGCCAAGTAAACACCTATGAACTTATGTATGGGGGGGAGTGGAGAATTTGTTGCCAGTGTTATGTGGTTTGAGCCAAGTTTCAGCAAGATTAACTATGCTGGGGAGTACTGGACTATCCAAGTGTGAAATTCGGTTACCTTGTTAAGAATGCTGTGAAGGTTGATATAATAAAAGGATAGATGTTCAGGGATATGGTTAGGTGCCTGTGGGCATGACTGTGCGGTAGTAGTAGGGGTAGATGAGTTACAGTTTAAACCAGGGTGGGGTGAATGTCACCTGAAAGTTGTATGGTGTTTAGCAATCTCTCTAACATGCAGTGCTACACAATGCTCCAGAACGAAGACATGCAGCACCATGTGAGGCTGGCTGAAGACAGGCACCACCACGTGAGGCTGGCTGAAGACACGCAGCACCACGTGAGGCTGGCTGAAGACACGCAACACCACATTAGGCTGGGTGAGCAGCTGTACTGAATGCTAATGAGGCAGTCCAGGGAGGGGCATATGCCCATGGAACCACCTCCAGTAAGGCACCGACATGCTAAGAGATTCAAGAAGTCACTTGGCATGTAGATCAGCACTGCCAGCACAGTCAAGATATGGAACAGGATCAAAGGTCCATGTGCAACGCCGGCCCCCGTCAAGATATGGAACAGGATCAAGGGTCCATGTGCAACACCGGCCCAGTCAAGATACGGAACAGGATCAAAGGTCCATGTGCAACGCCGGTCCAGTCAAGATACGGAACAGGATCAAAGGTCCATGTGCAACGCCGGCCCAGTCAAGATACGGAACAGGATCAAAGGTCCATGTGCAACGCCAGCCCCTGTCAAGATACAGAATAGGATCAAAGGTCCATGTGCAACGCCGGCCCAGACAAGATACGGAACAGGATCGAAGGTCCATGTGCAACGCTGGCCCAGTCAAGATACGAAACAGGATCAAAAGTCCATGTGCAACACCGGCCCAGTCAAGATACGGAACTGGATCAAAGGTCCATGTGCAACACCGGCCCAGTCAAGATACGGAACTGGATCAAAGGTCGATGTGCAACGCCGGCCCAGTCAAGACACGGAACAGGATCAAAGGTCCATGTGCAACGCTGGCCCAGTCAAGATACGGAACAGGATCAAAGGTCCATGTGCAACGCTGGCCCCGTCAAGATACGGAACAGGATCAAAGGTCCATGTGCAACGCTGGCCCAGTCAAGATATGGAATAGGATCAAAGGTCCATGTGCAACGCCGGCCCCAGTCAAGATACGGAACAGGATCAAAGGTCCATGTGCAACGCCGGCCCCCGTCAAGATACGGAACAGGATCAAAGGTCCATGTGCAACGCTGGCCCAGTCAAGATACGAAACAGGATCAAAAGTCCATGTGCAACGCCGGCCCAGTCAAGATACGGAACAGGATCAAAGGTCCATGTGCAACGCTGGCCCAGTCAAGATACGGAACAGGATCAAAGGTCCATGTGCAACGCTGGCCCAGTCAAGATACGAAACAGGATCAAAAGTCCATGTGCAACGCCGGCCCAGTCAAGATACGGAACAGGATCAAAGGTCCATGTGCAACGCCGGCCCAGTCAAGATACGGAACAGGATCAAAGGTCCATGTGCAACGCTGGCCCAGTCAAGATACGAAACAGGATCAAAGGTCCATGTGCAACGCTGGCCCAGTCAAGATACGAAACAGGATCAAAAGTCCATGTGCAACGCCGGCCCAGTCAAGATACGGAACAGGATCAAAGGTCCATGTGCAACGCCGGCCCAGTCAAGATACGGACCAGGATCAAAGGTCCATGTGCAACGTCGGCCCAGTCAAGATACAGAACAGGATCAAAGGTCCATGTGCAACGCCGGCCCAGTCAAGATACGGAACAGGATCAAAGGTCCATGTGCAACGCCGGCCCAGTCAAGATAACGCCGGCCCAGTCAAGATACGGAACAGGATCAAAGGTCCATGTGCAACGCCGGCCCAGTCAAGATATGGAACAGGATCAAAGGTCCATGTGCAACGCCGGCCCCCGTCAAGATACGGAACAGGATCAAAGGTCCATGTGCAACGCTGGCCCAGTCAAGATACGAAACAGGATCAAAAGTCCATGTGCAACGCCGGCCCAGTCAAGATACGGAACAGGATCAAAGGTCCATGTGCAACGCCGGCCCAGTCAAGATACGGAACAAGATCAAAGGTCCATGTGCAACGCCGGCCCAGTCAAGATACGGAACAGGATCAAAGGTCCATGTGCAACGCCGGCCCAGTCAAGATACAGAACAGGATCAAAGGTCCATGTGCAACGCCGGCCCACTCAAGATACGGAACAGGATCAAAGGTCCATGTGCAATGCCGGCCCCCGTCAAGATACGGAACAGGATCAAAGGTCCATGTGCAACGCTGGCCCAGTCAAGATACGAAACAGGATCAAAAGTCCATGTGCAACGCCGGCCCAGTCAAGATACGGAACAGGATCAAAGATCCATGTGCAACGCCGGCCCAGTCAAGATACGGAACAGGATCAAAGGTCCATGTGCAACGCAGGCCCAGTCAAGATACGGAACAGGATCAAAGGTCGATGTGCAACGCCGGCCCAGTCAAGATACGGAACAGGATCAAAGGTCCATGTGCAACGCCGGTCCAGTCAAGATACAGAACAGGATCAAAGGTTCATGTGCAACGCCGGCCCCCGTCAAGATATGGAACAGGATCAAAGGTCCATGTGCAACGCCGGCCCAGTCAAGATACGGAAAAGGATCAAAGGTCCATGTGCAACGCCGGCCCAGTCAAGATACGGAACAGGATCAAAGGTCCATGTGCAACGCCGGCCCAGTCAAGATACAGAACAGGATCAAAGGTCCATGTGCAACGCCGGCCCAGTCAAGATACGGAACAGGATCAAAGGTCCATGTGCAATGCCGGCCCAGTCAAGATACGGAACAGGATCAAAGGTCCATGTGCAACGCCGGCCCAGTCAAGATACGGAACAGGATCAAAGGTCCATGTGCAACGCCGGCCCAGTCAAGATACAGAACAGGATCAAAGGTCCATGTGCAACGCCGGCCCAGTCAAGATACGGAACAGGATCAAAGGTCCATGTGCAATGCCGGCCCAGTCAAGATACGGAACAGGATCAAAGGTTCATGTGCAACGCCGGCCCAGTCAAGATACGGAACAGGATCAAAGGTCCATGTGCAACTACCCTGCATGATAGGAGTACAGGGATTGGGCAGGGAAGGAAAGCACAATCGTGCACCTACATAAATGTAGATGGTGAGTGGATTCACTGTTGCATCACACTTGGGTTAAGCACAGTCGTGTGCACTTACATAAATGTAGATGATGAGTGGATTCACTGTTGCATCACACTTGGGTTAAGCACAGTCGTGCACTTACATAAATGTAGATGGTGACTGGATT
Source organism: Protopterus annectens (assembly GCF_019279795.1). Lineage (NCBI taxonomy): Eukaryota > Metazoa > Chordata > Ceratodontiformes > Protopteridae > Protopterus > Protopterus annectens. The sequence continues at coordinate 872,519,784 of NC_056750.1, read as the reverse complement.
CACTGTTGCATCACACTTGGGTTAAGCACAGTCGTGCACTTACATAAATGTAGATGGTGACTGGATTCACTGTTGCATCACACTTGGGTTAAGCACAGTCGTGTGCACTTACATAAATGTAGATGGGAGTGGATTCACTGTTGCATCACGCTTGGGTTAAGCACAGTCGTGTACACTTACATAAATGTAGATGGTGACTGGTTTCACTGTTGCATCACACTTGGGTTAAGCACAGTCGTGCACTTACATAAATGTAGATGGTGACTGGATTCACTGTTGCATCACACTTGGGTTAAGCACAGTCGTGCACTTACATAAATGTAGATGGTGACTGGATTCACTGTTGCATCACACTTGGGTTAAGCACAGTCGTGCACTTACATAAATGTAGATTGTGACTGGATTCACTGTTGCATCACACTTGGGTTAAGCACAGTCGTGCACTTACATAAATGTAGATGGTGACTGGATTCACTGTTGCATCACACTTGGGTTAAGCACAGTCGTGCACTTACATAAATGTAGATGGTGACTGGATTCACTGTTGCATCACACTTGGGTTAAGCACAGTCGTGCACTTACATAAATGTAGATGGTGAGTGGATTCACTGTTGCATCACACTTGGGTTAAACACAGTCGTGTGCACTTACATAAATGTAGATGGTGACTGGATTCACTGTTGCATCACACTTGGATTAAGCACAGTCGTGTACACTTACATAAATGTAGATGGTGAGTGGATTCACTGTTGCATCACACTTGGGTTAAGCACAGTCGTGTACACTTACATAAATGTAGATGGTGAGTGGATTCACTGTTGCATCACACTTGGGTTAAGCACAGTCGTGTGCACTTACATAAATGTAGATGGTGAGTGGATTCACTGTTGCATCACACTTGGGTTAAGCACAGTCGTGTACACTTACATAAATGTAGATGGTGACTGGATTCACTGTTGCATCACACTTGGGTTAAGCACAGTCATGTACACTTACATAAATGTAGATGGTGAGTGGATTCACTGTTGCATCACACTTGGGTTAAGCACAGTCGTGTGCACTTACATACATGTAGATGGTGAGTGGATTCACTGTTGCATCACACTTCGGTTAAGCACAGTCGTGTGCACTTACATAAATGTAGATGGTGAGTGGATTCACTGTTGCATCACACTTGGGTTAAGCACAGTCTTGTACACTTACATAAATGTAGATGGTGACTGGACTCACTGTTGCATCACACTTGGGTTAAGCACAGTCGTGTACACTTACATAAATTTAGATGGGAGTGGATTCACTGTTGCATCACACTTGGGTTAAGCACAGTCGTGTACACTTACATAAATGTAGATGGTGAGTGGATTCACTGTTGCATCACACTTGGGTTAAGCACAGTTGTGTACACTTACATAAATGTAGATGTTCGAGTGGATTCACTGTTGCATCACACTTGGGTTAAGCACAGTCGTGTACACTTACATAAATGTAGATGTTCGAGTGGATTCACTGTTGCAGTCATTACACTTGGGTTATCTGCCTGCAGGTAGCCCTCAGTTGGCCCGAATACCAGAGTCTTGGGATTTCTGCATTGGATGCATGCAGCTGACGCCATTACATCAGTTTATTGCCCCAGATGTCAGGAGCCCCCAAAATAGGAAGCAATTACATGGTGTGGAATGCCTCCAGTAAAAAGTAAATACCATGGCCATAAGATATGGCCAAAAGGAGGATAGGTAGAAAGTCTAGAAAAGTCATGGGGCTGGAGGGAGGGTAACCAGCACTGCAACAGTGAATACACTCTAACATCTGCATTTATGGTAAGTGTACACAACTGTACTATGTTCTTCTTGTTTCATTGTTGCAGGCACCATACTTGGGTTGATTCCCAAAGCTGAGTAAGTGTGGAGGCAGTCAAAAAGAATTAGGGCTGGCTAGCAGGCCTAGTAAGACTGCTGAGTCAAATCAAGCTCTGGATTTAGAAAAGTCCGGTAAGTGGTAATGCTTGGTGAAGGTGTGTACAGAACTCCAGGTTGCAGCTTTCAGGATGTGAGAAATGCTGTAGAAGTTGAGGTAGCTCTAGTGGCATGAGTTCTGATCCCCTGTGGGGTAGGTTTTCCATGGTGTTCATTGCAGAAATGGATGCAGAGTGCTGTACATTTGGAAATGGTTTGCTTTGAAATGGCCTTGCCCTCTGCCCCTATAGCAAAGCTGACTAGTAGCTGGTCAGACTTTCTGAAAGGCTTAGTCCAGTCAAGGTAGAACTTGAGCTATTTGTGCAAGTCCAATGAGTGCAGGATCCTCTCCCCTTCATTCTGAGGATTAGGAAAAAAGGTTGGTAAATGGATGGATTGGTTTAAAGCCCCACAGGATACCACCTTGGGCATAAATGATGGATTAGTCCTGATGGAGACCCTAACAGCCTGGAAAATAAGGAAGGGTTCTACAGCCATTAGTGCCTGTAGCTCAGACACTCTTCTTGCTGAAGTGATGGCTGGAAGTAAGGCTGTTTTCCAAGAAAGGAATTTTAACTCTGTTGTAGCAGCAGGTTTGAAAGGGGTGTGAGCTTCTCTAGTACCAAGGTAAAGTCCCAGGCAGGGGTGGGAGATCTCCTTGGGGGTCTTGAATAGTTAGTTCCACTCAGGAACTGTTGGATCAGAGGGTGAGAAAAGAGAAGTGGCTCTGTATTGTAATGAGCTGAGAAGGCCGAGGCCGGAATCTTAAATGATGAGAAGGAAGGGCCTTTGTGGAGCAGCTCTGCTAGGTAATAGAGAATTAGAGGTAAGGAGGGCATGGTGGTGTTCTTTCCTAGAGACTGGCTCCAAGAACAGTATCTTTTCCATTTTTCTGAATAGGATTTCCTAGTACTAGGCCTTCTGGAACCAAGGATAACGTCCAGCCCCTGTTTGCTGAGGGTTGCTGGTGGTGTCTTCAGGGAATAAGACAGGCTGCAAGGTTCATAGTTTGCAACTGAGGATGCAAAATCTGTCCCTGCTGCTGGGACAGCAGGGATGTGGTCTGATGTAGGTGCCAGGGTGGCACTGCTGTCAGACTGCGTAGGAGTGGGGGTACCAGTGCTGGCATGGCCAGTCTGGTGCAATAAGGATTGTCTTTGATCTGTCCTGCTTGATCTTGTGTAGTAGTTTTGAGAGGAGGGCCAGAGGGGGAAGAGCATAAATTGAGAGGTCTTCCCATGTAAAGGATAGGGCATCCACTCGCCGTGCTTGGCTATGGCGATTTCTGGTGCAACACTTGCTCAATTGATGGTTTTGGGGGGAGGGCAAAGAAGTCCAGCTCTGGTGGTCCCCACCTGTTGATTGGAAGTTTGAATGAGTTGGGTTCCAGTTTTCACTCATGTGGGTCAAGTAGATTTGTGCTTAAGTCGTCTGCCAGTGAATTTGTTTGCCTGGCAGGAATTGAGGTTGCAGGTGCACTTGGTTGCTCAAGGCTGTGTTCCACAAGGCCATGGCTAACCTGCAGAGTGGGTAGGGATGAGTTCCCCCCCTGCTTGTTTATGTACCACATAACTGTGGTGTTGTTTGTCTTTATCAAGAGCTGTCCTGAAAGGATATGGTATTTGAAGGCTGTCAGAGCATTCTGTACAGCTAACATTTCTTTTTGATTGATGTGCAGGTGAATCTGTCCTGGGCTCCATTTGGCTTGAATGCATTTGCCTGCCATATGAGCCCCCCCCATGCATAGATTGATGCACCTGTTGTCAGGTTTTGGGCAGAGAAGGGGTTGAGTGAAAGGAAGTCCTTTGTTATGGTTGCAAGCCTCTGCCCACCAAAGGAACTCTGCCCTTGGAGAAGTAATTATTGGAATCAGTGTTTCCAAGTCCTGTCATTGTTGACACCAGTGACTTTTTAAGTACCATTGAAGTTCCCTCATATGCAGTCTTGCATATGGAATTAGTAGAATGCATGAGGCCATGAACCCTAGGGCTTGCAGCATTTTTCTTTGCAGATAGCTGGGTCTTGATGGCCATTAGTTTGAAGTAGTTTGTCAAATGAACCTGCTTTTCTGGATTGAGGAATGCCATCTTGGAAGTTGTGTTCAAGCTTGCTCCCATGAATACAATCTGTTGGCAGGGCACCAGATGTGATTTATGTTCATTGATGGTGTACCCCAGAGAAGTTAGAAGTCTCTTAACAAATGCCAGGTGCTGAAGTAGCAATTCCTGACTGTCCGCCTGAATCAGGCAATCGTCCAAGTATGGGTAAATGTGAATATTTCTCTGCCTGCAGTAGGCAATGGCTGGAGCCAGACATTTTGTGAATACCCTGGGCGCAGTAGATAAGCCAAAGGGAAGTGCACAGAACTGAGAGAGCATAGAGCCTGCCCTGAAACGTAGATTTTTCCTGCAAGATTCCCTTATGGGGATGTGCAGGTAATTTTCTTTTTAAGTCTAGGGTGACTAGCCAGGAGTCCTTGGCTAGCATAGGAAGCATCTGTTGTAGTGTAAGCCTTTTGAATTTTGGGACCACCAGGGAGGTGTTGAGAATGGACAGATCCAGGATAGGGCACCATGAGCTCTCTTTTCTGGGCACCAGGAACAGTCTCGAATAGACACCCTGTCCCCTTTGCTCTATTGGAACAGGTTGAATAGCCCTGATACTGAAAAGAGAAAGTACTTTCTTTTGAGGCTCTGCCCACTGGTTTGGAGGAAGGTCTGGCACCCCACTTAGGATTGGCAGTGAGTGGAAGTAGAATCTGTATCCTGGGATACAATGCTTAGGACCCATTGGTCCTGGGTAATGGACATCCCATTTTTTAGCATGCAGGGTGAGTTTTCCTCCTATGGGTGCAAGTACTTGGGCATGGCTGGGAAGAATGATAGATAAGTTATTGTGAACTTTTTCCATAAGGGGGTGGCTTACCACTCCCTGTTTTTGAGGTGGGAGCACTCCATTGCTTAGATCTCTGCATACCCTGAGACTGTAGTCTTGGTGGTCTGCTGCGGCTTGGACTGAGAAGGCTTGAGAGGGTCTGGAAAGGACCAGATTTTTGAAGGCCAATGCCTACTGAATCTAGGTGTCTGTACCTGTAAGAAATCTTTAACAGTTTGCATAGCTTTAGCTTTTTCCTCCATCTTTTTAAGAACTTCTTCTACTTTTGTGCCAAACAAGCACTCCTGGTTTAATGGAGCATCTAGTAATTTTGCTTTGACATGGTCTGGCAAGATTTGTTCCTTCAGCCAAGCATTCTTTCTCAGTACAGAGCCAGTGACAACAGCCCTGCAAGATGCTTCTAAGCATGAAAGCCGCACTGCAAAGTATGTTTACTAACTTGGTTTGCAGAATGCCTTAACTCTTGCAAATCTTTATTCTCTGCACAATCTGGAAGCAACATTTTCTGTTTATTTAGTTCCATAATATGCTGCTGGTACTTCAACATGTGAAACTGGCAATTTAAAGCCCTTATGGCAAGAGTTGCAGAGGTATATACCTTCTTACCCCATCTGTTCAAAGCTTTAGAATCCCTGTCCAAAGGGGTAGGGTTGTTGGCTGTAGTAGCCTTAATACCTTTGGGTCCCTGGAAAAAGGTCTCTGGATCCGCAGTGCGATTCTTAAAAAGAAATTTGTGTGAGTCAGGTACTCTGTAGTACCTGTCAGTCTTTTTAGGAGCTGGTGGTAAAGAATCAGGAGCAAGACTGGATCCCATGAAGACATCATCTACAATATCCAGGACAGGAGGTATAGCTAGAGGCCTGTGCTGACGCAAGTCTAAAAATTCTCAGAGTCTCTTTTTGGACTGTGGGTAGTCCTGGCATTCCCAGTGGAAATGCTCTCTTAAGGTATGCAAGGTTTCCAAAAGAAAAGTCCTCTGGAGGGGAGGCAGAGGGAATGGAATCCTCTGCATCTGAATCCTCATAGGTAGACAAGGGAATGTCCAGGTAATCCGAAGGATCTGAGTCATCGAACTCACGGTCTGTAGAATCAGAAGGAAAATCAATCCTTTGTCTTGTAGAGGGGGAAGGCTGGCTTCCCCTAATTAAAGTTATAAGGTCTTCAGCCATTCTAAGTATTTGTTTATATGGCATGGGAGCTTGAGCATGTGCTTTAGTTGTCAGTTTTCTAGGCTTAGTGTGAACTCTGGGCCTGAGAAACTCAGTAGCTTTAGTCAAAAATGAAGATGCTGGTTTAATACGAACATCGGAAGGTTGGAATACACCCTCAGAAGCCAGTGCCTGCACAGCAGCTCCGGACCCATCCAAGGTAGAGATATCTGCAGGTTCCATAGTCGAAAAAGCATCTCGTGGCATACTGGACTCTGAATGGGTCTCAGCAGAGGCCTGCGAATCTATAGAAGTGGGTATCAGGGGCTGCGAAGGTGCCTCACTGAGCGGCCTGTCTCTGTCTTTATCCTCACTTTTTTTTTGGGAAATTCGGTAGTCGGATGGCTTGTCGAAGCCATTTCTGAATACAGAAAGCGAAAGAATTTAGCGACAAAGATAGCCCAATGACGAACAGTTCGGGCATTAAACAGGGCAGAAAACCTATAGCGAGGAATGTCGTGGTCTGGGCCTAAACAGGTGAAGCAGTAAGAGTGAAAATCTCTGTAAGGCATTTGCATTCCACAAGTAAGACAATTGTTAACTTTTTCTGACATTGGATAGAGCAAGAAACAATGATCCTCAATGGGGTACTTAGCTTTAGAAGACTTCAGATCTGAAACTCTAACAACGAAAATTTCAGGTAGCGGCCGACCGGCACTTGCAAACTGCTTCTGCTTTGGTCTCCTGCATGGCAAAAGCTGATGTAATGACATCGGCGGCATGTTTTATTCCCCTGACGTCCTGACGTCATGGAAGAGGCGACCGCATCCGATGCAGAAATCCCAAGACTTTGGCATCCGGACCGACTGAGTGCTACCTGCAGGCAGATAACCCGAGTGTGATGGATGCAACAGTGAAACGTGAAGAAAATCCACTAGACACCAGGATTACTCTACTTTTAGATGCCATAATGACATCAACTTCAGTACATGGATCAGAGGTTGGAAGGGTGAAGCACAAGACACCAGGGAGTCAATGATTGTGCCAAGGGTGAAACACAAGACACCAGGAAGTCAATGATTGTGCCATAACAGCATGCAAACTATTACAGGGATCAGGGGCAGAGGAAAAACACTAGACACCAGGGCAACTTCAATTATGCTACAATGGCATTTTAACCATTTTAGGGATTGGGTGCATGGGTAGGAACCATGGGAGGGCAGACCAGTCAGGGACAGGTATGGGGATTGTGGTGTGTGTGTTTGTGAGAGTGTGACTTTGGTGGGAATGCTAATGCTTACATGAGTAACAGTTTACTACTGTGACATGCAGATCAGCAATGATCTGCATGCTGTAATCTAACTGTGAATCAGAGACATGCAAACTAACCAATAATGAGGTCTTTCCTCATCATTGATAACATGTCTCAATCCCAAAATGCCACATTCTGGCAGCAGACCCTTTAATGAATTCCTGGGATACATTGCTCAATGACACAGTCTGACTTTTTCTGTTTTTGATAAAAATTTCAGACCACCTGATTTTTATTTTAATTCCTTTTTGACCACTGCTGCATTCAATTTTTTTTGCCTGCTTTCTGAGTCCTTCCAATGTCTGCCTCTGTTATGCTGTTATTTTCTTGCACATCTCCAAACACAAAACCTGACATGTCTCGCCAGAAAACCTCCGACTCTTCTCCAGATCTATCCCCTATTAATGTCTGACATCTCTCGCCATGAAACCTCCGACTCTTCTCCAGATCTATCCCCTATTAATGTCTGACATCTCTCGCCAGGAAACCTCCGACTCTTCTCCAGATCTATCCCCTATTAATGTCTGACATCTCTCGCCATGAAACCTCCGACTCTTCTCCAGATCTATCCCCTATTAATGTCTGACATCTCTCGCCATGAAACCTCCGACTCTTCTCCAGATCTATCCCCTATTAATGCTTCATCCTGCACGCTGCCTCCTTCCAGTTCTGTCATGTCCCAGTACCTCTAGCAATTCATTTCCCATTACAGCAGCTAAATGCTGCCAACTTATACCATCCACCAAATTGTCATCATCTTTTTTGTTTCGAATAACTTACATACTCAGAAAATCATTTTTTATTCTCTGATTTACTCTCAATCATATCCAAACTCTCCAAATGCTCTCTACAACCATTTCTCCTCCATCACGTTACTTCTCCCCACCACCACCTTCCAAACTTGTAACACAAATGCTGCATAGACTCTCCTGCTCTCAAAAAGGGTAGGAAAGTAAATGACTGCTAGTTGATATGAATCCCACCTCAGGTCTCCCTTGAAAAGATATGACTGGTCTAGTGGGACTAACCCATTCAACAAAGCATAAATAAATAACATTTAAAGAGGCTCTGCTGGGTCAACACAAGCATTCAAGAAAGTCTATGAGAGATGATAAATGTAAAGGGACAAAGCTGCTAGGGATACGGAGGGTCAATCACATAAAAACTTCCTGCCACTGTCAGGCAAACTTGATAGAACACGATTTTATTTATGTATTTGTTAAATGGAGTAGGCACTAATCTCCACAAATCATATTCAGGTTAAGAACAGTGGTATGAAAATGCATGCTGAACAATAACCATCTTAAGTAAATAATGAAAGGAATAAGCAATGAAAATGATATAATACAAAAATATACATTATGTACGACATTAACAACTGAGGACGATAAAATAGAACACGCTGTCCACTCTCATGCCTTCCACCCTCTTAGTAATATCCCTATCATCTGGTTTATCTGGAAAAATACTTATTTCCCTTTTTATTACTTGAGTAAAAAAAAAAAAAGAGCGAGAGAGGAAATAGTGACATTCAAGTCTTGTCTACATCCCGTACGTGTTCCATCACAGACAGAGCGAACTAACTGCGATTATCATAGCAATTCCTTTTCAGAAACAAACAAGGGGATAGGAGCAGATATAGAAATGTAAAGAAAGCAGCTATGAACTGCTAATGCTAATTGCATATAAAGCAAATTAATTACTGAAGATCACAGATTTACCAGAAATGTGGAAATGAAATTATGAGAGCATACATTCCACTACTTTACAAAGTGCGCTGTCCTAAATCACTAAATATTATGAGAGCATGCATGCCACTACCTTACAAATTGCGCTGTCCTAAATCACTAAATATTATGAGAGCATACATTCCACTACCTTACAAAGTGCGCTGTCCTAAATCACTAAATATTATGAGAGCATACATTCCACTACCTTACAAAGTGCGCTGTCCTAAATCACTAAATATTATGAGAGCATACATTCCACTACCTTACAAAGTGCGCTGTCCTAAATCACTAAATATTATGAGAGCATGCATGCCACTACCTTACAAAGTGCGCTGTCCTAAATCACTAAATATTATGAGAGCATACATGCCACTACCTTACAAAGTGCGCTGTCCTAAATCACTAAATATTATGAGAGCATACATGCCACTACATTACAAAGTGCGCTGTCCTAAATCACTAAATATTATGAGAGCATACATGCCACTACTTTACAAAGTGCGCTTTCCTAAATCACTAAATATTATGAGAGCATACATGCCACTATCTTACAAAGTGCGCTGTCCTAAATCACTAAATATTATGAGAGCATACATGCCACTACCTTACAAAGTGCGCTGTCCTAAATCACTAAATATTATGAGAGCATACATTCCACTACCTTACAAAGTGCGCTGTCCTAAATCACTAAATATTATGAGAGCATACATTCCACTACCTTACAAAGTGCGCTGTCCTAAATCACTAAATATTATGAGATCATACATGCCACTATCTTACAAAGTGCGCTGTCCTAAATCACTAAATATTATGAGAGCATACATGCCACTACCTTACAAAGTGCGCTGTCCTAAATCACTAAATATTATGAGAGCATACATTCCACTACCTTACAAAGTGCGCTGTCCTAAATCACTAAATATTATGAGAGCATACATGCCACTACCTTACAAAGTGCGCTGTCCTAAATCACTAAATATTATGAGAGCATACATGCCACTACCTTACAAAGTGCGCTGTCCTAAACAACTAAATCACTGTTAGACACACTGAGATACCATGAATACTCTGCGAACTTCCAGACTGGCTCTATGTTCTGTTTTCAGCTCAACAGAGAAAACAAACACGAGGTTCCACTCAAGTCTTTCTCAAGGGCTGCAGTGGTCAACAGCCTATCAGTTAAATTCAATATACTAGGGTTGCTTTAAGTTTCAAAACAAAGTGATGGCAGGCAGAACTGAGTTTATCTGACTCAGTATTTGTGATCTCTGTATTTGACTTGTTTGTATTTGTTTCTTTATTTATAGTTTACTGACTGGGGTAATGTAATCATCTAGAATGGAACCATTTTAGACATAGCCTGCATGTAAAAGGGCAGTTACTAACGAAACGGACTGATCCTGTAAAACTCTCTTCATTGATGACTGGATGGTAATATTTTTACGGACCTAGAACTTGGGATGATAATTCCCTCTCTTTATCATCATGTGATGACAGCAGTCAGGAAGTCCTTCTACCTGGAAATTCTAATTGCCAAGGGAAAGTCATCCAGATTTAATGAGACCAGAGTCCCCTTTACATACAGCATTTATTTAGGCCAATTATAGAATACAGTGCTTCATTTGGCATGTATCAAACAACCACCACAGCCCCAGAGGATCGTCACTAATATCACAGGCCTAAAATCCTACCACAGAAGGTTGAAAGTATTGTCTCTTTGTTCAATGTCTTATAGACTCCTGAGTCTCTGTGCCTGGCCTTCCATGCAATTGGGGACCCATTGGTCTTGGATCTGTTTTATATCCACACGTCACATAGTCTCACTAATCTCACAACTAGGTATTTTAATCTTCACCAACTGATAAGCAAAACATAGTGGACAGGCAGGGTCATCACATAGTATCCTCCATCTCTGTAATAGACTCCCCTGCAAGTTAAGCAGTGTGCTCATCTGAGACTTGTGATGCAGTACCAGGGGGTAATGAGTGCTCATTTGACACTTGTGATGCAGTACCAGGGGGTAATGAGTGCTCATCTGACACTTGTGATGCAGTACCAGGGGGTAATGAGTGCTCATCTGACACTTGTGATGCAGTACCAGGGGGTAATGAGTGCTCATCTGACACTTGTGATGCAGTACCAGGGGGTAATGAGTGCTCATCTGACACTTGTGATGCAGTACCAGGGGGTAATGAGTGCTCATCTGACACTTGTGATGCAGTACCAGGGGGTAATGAGTGCTCATTTGATACTTGTGATGCACTATCAGGGGGTAATTATTCCTCATCTGACACTTGTGAGGAACTGTCAGAGGGTAATGAGGACTCATCTGGCACTTGTGTTGCACTGTCAGGGAGCAATGAGTGCTCTTTTGACACTTGCAATGCACTTTCACATGGTAATAATAGCTCATTTGACACTTGCGATGCACTGTCAGAGGGTGATGAGTGCTTATTTGACACTTGTGATGTGCTGTCACAAGGTAAGGAGTACTTGTCTGATACTTGTGAAGTGCTGTCAGAGGGTAATGATTGCTCATCTGATACTTGTCATGGGGATGATGAGAGCTCAAGTGACACGTGATGCACTGTCATGGGGTAATGAGTGCTCATCTGACATTTGCGATGTACTGTTGGGGGTAATGAGATCTCATCTGACATTTCTGATGTACTGTCACAGGGGTTATGAGAGTTTATCTGACACTTTTGATGCATTATCATGGGTTAATGAGTGCTCATCTGACACTTGTGATGCACTATTATGGGTTAATGAGTGCTCATCTGACACGTGATGAACTATCATGGAGGTAAAAATGTCCGTCTGAAACTTGTGATGCTCTGTCAGGGGTAATGAATGCTGATCTGACATTTGTGATGCACTGTCAGGTGAGTAATGAAGCATGATGCCAGTGGACAGGTGACTTCAGCTGCTGCTGTGCATCAGGTGTGGCAGACATATCCTCCAGGGTTTATTGTACTTATAAATCCTATCGTGTTTTACTTTATTAAATTTAAAGTGAGGGCAATTGCCATGTGCATGTGTAATCTTGTACTAATTTATAGCAAAATCCAGATATGGTGTTATTTCAAGAGGTCAAAAATCACATGGCCAACAAGAGGTCAAGAATCACAAGGCCAATAGCACTGCAGCTGTTGCGAAACCAGTGATGCTCTCAGAGACAGAAACTGCCTCATGTTTACTGACAACTGGTTAATTCTCAACCAGACTGATATAGTATTTACACAATGTCACTGGAGGGAAAGCTGTGACATAAAAGCACTCCTAATGTCAATCAGGTTGTCAGTAGTACACACTTTGCACCCATCACACACAATTCAAAGCAGACATATTGACCCCACATATGCTGAGGCACTTAAATGTAACCTTCCTAAACCACAAAGACCTCCTAGACAATGTACACAACAAATACCCTCAGCAACCCCAAATGCACCCTTTCAAAACACCCACATCAAGACATAGAGCTACATCTCATGGAGCATCTACCTCTAAGCCCATAAGGCAAGTCACCACACAATCCAACATTCTTAATTACTGAAGACTCCATTGTGAGACACACTGATGTCCCTCTCACCAGGCTGAGTAAGAAGAAAGTCACGGTCAGTTGCTTATCAGGGGCTAGGATCCTCACATTATGCACACACTCAGGTCACTGGACCATAAGTACCAATATGACTCAGTCACAGTCCATGTGGGAGTAAATGACCCGAGACATACCTCCCTAGACTATATGAACAGAGAGACATCCTGGCGCTCTTGGAATATGTGTCTCAGGCTGGTATGAGCCTAGCATTGAACAGCATTTTAACTTCTCCAAGGATGATGCTACAATACGAACAAAAGATGATGGACTTTAATTGGCTTAGTTTCTGGTGTCATTCTAATGGGGTGAAATATTTGTCAGCATGGAAGGAGATGATCAAGAAACCATGGTGTTTTGCCAGTGATGGTCTGCACCTCTACCCTCTAGGCTTTTGAATATTAGCTAAAACATTGTCTTCCTCCATGGTGCCTCTTTTTTAGGCAATGCCAAACTGAAAGTACTGCTGACATACAAAATCAAAACCAAGAAAATCAAAATATATTACTGCTCAATGCTAGGAGTCTAAACAAAAAAACTCCACTCCCTAGAAGCTCTCTTTACCCTAGAGAATGCTGATGGCTGTGCGGTCACTGAGAAGATGCACTCTCTGTGGCTTTAAACCACAACAGTGCAAGGTTATAATGCCTTCCATACATTTAGGCCAGCTACTTCACAGCCAGGGACTAAAGATGGAGGCATCTCTATTTACTTTGCAGATAAATATACTTCAAGGCTGGTCAAACAGGACAATGCACTTGAGCTGCTCCATGTTCAAATCACCATAGGTAAAATCCAGTACCACTTCCTGCAAGCTATAGGTCCCCCTCTATGACTTAGAAAGCCCATGCCATGTATTTAAACTTATTAGAAACACTAACCATCCAACCCAATACCATACTCATGGGTGACTTTAATTACCCCACTATTAACTGGGAATCCTATACAACACCAAATGTACATGCACAGAGATTCCCGGACTTTGTAAACACAAACTCCCTGGACCATATAGTTAATACACCAACCATGGGTACAACCATACTGGTCCTGGTCCTCACCAATATGAGAGACTGCTGCACACCCCTACTGTAATGTCTTCCCTGGTAAGGACAGACCACAAAATGGCCTCCTTTAAAGTAAAAATAAAACCTAAATCCCAAGCTAAACCTGGAATATTATGCAACTACTCTAAGGCTAACCTTCTGCTATTAAGTGATAACTTGGCAAAATTTCAAACCCCCATAAACCCTGAGAAAACTGCTGTCTATGCAGAACTGTTCACAGAAACCCTGTACAAGCATGTTAATAGCTGCATAGAGGCAGCTCTACCCACCGGGAAGAAGTACAGAACTAACTCAAACAACAAGCCCCCCTGATGGAATCACAAAATCAATAGCAATAGGCTGTATAACAGGAGGAAGAAAGGCATGGCAAAAATTAGGGGGTGCAGCACCCAGCAGGATAAAAGCACTCTCCTCAAACTAAACAACTCAGAGGACAAAGAAAGTCTACCAAAGCTAAATTTGAGGTAAGTTTGCTCTCCCAGGCCAAGGACAACCACAAAGCATTCTTTAACTATGTCTGCAGCCTCAAAGGCAATGCACAATTGTGTGCAGAACTCATTGTAAATGGAGCCAGCTATACTGAGCCAGAAGGTATATAGCAAACCCCCTGGCTGATAAATTCAGCTCCAACTTTACCCCTCAACCTTCCCTCAGGAAATACCATAAAATATAACTCCCCCTACAATCACTAGGGAACAGTCCTTAATGTTCTATCTAAGACCAAGATCATGGCATCAATGGGCCCAGAAAATATCCCAGGATGCCTTCAAAATAGCATGAAACAACTGGTGTCAGAGTGATTTACTAAAACTAAATGCCAAGAAATGCAGAATAGTATTCTTTGGGAAGTCAACCATCCCTAGTAACTATCCTACTGACAATTAAAGTTGGGGTCTGTCATTTTATTGAATTTCTATTCAGTGAATAGCAATTCATCGAACCCCTATTTAGTGAATAACAAAATCTTTCCCAGGGTAAGGAAGCACTTTGCCAAAAGGCACACCAGAACAGAAATGCTACAAAAATCAAACCCACCCAAGTGGGGAGCTTCACCCCCCACACCCTCCTTAACTATACATACCAACTCCAAAATCTCACTATGGTGGGATGTTGGCCAAGTGCTTCCTTACCCTATGAAAGATTTTGTCATTTGCTGAAATGCTGTTCGCTTGATGAATTGCTACTCACCGAATAGCAATGCAATAAAATGATACCGACACTTAGAGTTGACCCAGTGGTCAGGGACTTAGGGACACACATAGACAGCAATCTAGCCTTTGACCATCATGTGTCTACAGTAGTGAGGAAGTCATTCTGTGTTGTACAATTTACAAACAAAGGTATGGCATCCAAGTCCAAGGAAGTGTATTCAGCATTCATCAGACTTGTCATGGAGTACAATGCCCCATTTGGTATGTACCTAACAAGGCATATCCAACAAACTGGAACATCCACAAAGGTTTCTCATTAAAAGAATACAGGGCACAAGTAAAAAGCCCTATGCAGACTGCCTCAAGGCCCTAGCCTTGTATTCGGTCTCTTACAGGCTTTTGAGGGGAGATCTATGCCTGGCATACAGGGCATTGTCAAACCCCACTCTGATGGATCTGCTGCATATCCACAACAAACAGCACCAGAATTACCATTCTAAAGACTTAGCCTTGCCTGTAATATAAATAGGACCTGCTGGAGAGACAGATATGTATCCCAGAGACTACCCTGTCTATGGAACAGGCTCATCATCCACGTGAAGCAGAGTTCCTCCCTAACCCAATTCAAGTGCAGCTTGGATAATTGGATTGGACTTGGCACCTATGTCTCTAATGGACACAGGTAACCTGTAAATGGTTCATTTTTCAGGCCCATGCTTACACTTATCAAGGGTATCAGAACTTGTCAGAGATTTGGGATGCATGGCTAGGTTTAAAAAGGCTCTTGTGGTCATTAGCCTAGTAAACACCAATGAACTTATGAACAAAAGCAACATAACAGGAGAGAAAACCAGCTTGTGAATAGTACAGGGTGAGGACATCAGTGATTTTACATAACCTTGCAATGGCACTCTTTTCTGCTCAAACTAGTGAAGATGCCATTCTACTAGCTGTATGACACAACTGCTTGTATAACAGTACTGCAGGCCTAGAAACATTTCTGTCATACTGGACAGAAATGTTTCTGCAACAGTACTGCAGGCCTAGGGCAGTGCATGCAGTATGGTGCATGAGCTTATGGACTGGATGAGGAAGGATATGACCAAACACAAGAGGAGTTAAAGATTTTCTCATCTGCGACCAATAGAGGCAGGTAAGACATGATATGGGACTACACGATCAAGTATGGTGGATGGGAACCAGAGTCTGGGGATAAAGGGGTACAAGTATCAGACTTTATGGGATGATTACTCCTTCGGTCTACAAAAGCACTTCTTCATGGAGAGGATTGTGGACCAATGGAATGGAGGGTCTATATTATTTATTTATTTATTTATTTTTATTATTTATTTTACATTTGTTGACGGGCTGGTCTAGCTGGATATATTTCCATTTTCAGTAGAGGCCCGGGGAGAAAAGCTCCAACATTAATAGTTAGATCATTACTTAAAATACAGCAACAAGGATGGTAAACATAGTTGAAACATCGTAAATGAAAGTAGTTCAAATAAGTATACAAAAATCAGTAATAATAATAAAAAAAAGTGATCAAAAAAGATATTTACACTAGTATAGAAATCATTAAGAATGGTGAGATGAATTCTTTACACAATAAAAGTGACAGTGTTATTATGTACTAGGTTGTACTAACAATAAACAGGATGAATCTACCAAATTGTTTCATTGTGGTCAATTACGTGATGGAACGGTAAGGTGATCGAACACCTAAACGTCGCCCGGTAAATGTCATACCCTTAAAACTGCGAACAGCCATTTACGCAAATTTTTTCTCCTGGGAAAAAATTTGCTTGACCGTAAGAAACAAAACAAACCTTTAAACACTAATCAAGTGGGGGGGGAGGCTTTGCCCCTCGCACCCCCCGATGTGGGGGGCTGTGGCCCCTACAACCCCTAACTAAATATACCAACTCTGAGATAACTCTACATTGGGGAAAAGGGCAAATTACCAATGACGGCCAAGCAAATTTTTTCCCCAAGGAAAAAAAATTTGCATAAATGGCTGTTTACGATTGTCAGAGTTCGACATTTATGGGTCGACGTTTAGGTGTTTGATCACCTAAACATTCAATCACATAATATAGACCCTGGAATGCAGTACCCAAACATGGTGGTGGAGATGGAATCTATGGAGACTTTCAAAAAGGTGTAAGACAGCTGGAAATAAGGTTAGAGGAAGATTAGAAAGGAAAGGAGATAGAATGCTGGATGCATTTAATGGACAGGCTGGACAGTATGGAAGTAAGGTATTTGCCCCAGTACTATGTGGTGCTGGACAGAAAACGTCCGATGCATCTGCATACTATAACCTTTGTATAATATTACCTGAAAACAGCTGTCAAGGTTACATTATGTGTGGCTTTGCAGTGGAAACTAGTCTACTCTGCTCTTCCTGTATGAAATGCTGAGATTTGATGAGGCTGACATGGCCTTTTCCCAACAGTACTTCTATGCATCCTCCCAAACCTCTTAGTACAACAGTTCTGGAGAAAGCCCGAAAGAATGGGGAGCAAAGTCCAAAATCAGGGAACATACTTTACACAGCGCTCTTATAAATTTAGAAGGTTCTAGAATAAAAGGATTTGCATTACCATTCATTTTCTGAATGATATGAAGTCTGAAACTCAGACTTATCTCTTTGTTTAGTGATTCAGTCCTCAATGATTTGCCAGCAAACCATAAATTTTATAAGGAAGATAGGAGGCAAAACTGGAGATTCTGTGAAATTCTGGACAGTTGAGAGGTGTGCATCCTCCTGTGGCTATGCCTCAGCTTGGTGTCTTGGATGTTCAAAAAAGGTCAGAGCCAGATCATAGTCAAATGAAGCCCTAGGCAGGGTAATGGATCAGGCCCCCCCACACACAGCCCCCCAGTCCATCCCTGCAGCCATTCCAGTCTCCCATTACTTGGCTATTTCTCCCCAGTTACTGTAAATGCTGTTCAAACCTCTCAGTGTGCATACTATTTTTAAGTTTACTTCTACAATGATTACAGATATTTGTATTTAAAAAGTACAGTTGTGTACACGTACCATAAATGTAGATGTTCGAGTGTATTCACTGTTGCAGTCATCACACTAGGGTTATCTGCCTGCAGGTAGCCCTCAGTCAGCCTGAATACCAGACACTTAGTATTTCTGCATCGGATGCTGTCACTCCAGGACTGACGCCAGGTCGTCAGGGGTGTAAAAACAGGCAGCCGACGCCATTACATCAGTTTTTCTTGCCCCAAATGTCAGGATCCCCCCAGTAGGGAGCTAAGCTATGGTGGAAAAAAAATCACCACCAGTAAAAAGAAAATACCAATACCCCTGCAAGAGGTGAGTAGTATACACAGAGAGGAGAGACAGAGAGTGAGCAGGTTGCTGGAGGGAGGGAAACCAGGACTGCAACAGTGAATACACTCGAACATCTACATTTATAGGTTCATAGGTTCATAGGTTGGTACTAGGCTATCAGCCCTAGGCCCTATACAAGCCTAGCCATAACAATTCCCTGGCTATTTCTTCCCACACTATTTACTTCCCTGGACCCCTGTCTAGCAGGGCAACTGATGTGATCCCTGGGGTGAAATTCCTTTCTCCCATCCAATCGTCAAGGTTCCTTTTGAAGAGGGCCAAAGAGGCACTCTGCTTGACATGTATGGGTAATCTATTCCATAGTCTGGGGAGTCTCTGGGTCAGGAACCTATCCCTCCAGCATGTTTTGTTTATTGTGATAACAAGGTTTAGATCCCTGAAGCGTGCGGCTCTGAGGGATTGGGATTTCTTTAAGTGTAGCATGTCCAACAGCTCTGGGTTTGACGTGACATGGTATGTTAAGCAGAGATCGCCTCTGAGTAGACAATATGCGACAGAGTATAGCTGGAGTTTTGAAGGCAGTCAGCGTAGGGCATCTGCTTTAGGCCTGTGATTCTTTTAGTGAGGTATTTCGGCGGCCTTTCCAGTTGTTGCAGATGTCTTGAGAGGTACATACCAAATGGGGCATTGTATTCTATAATAGGTCTAATGAGGGATGAGTACAGTGGGACAATGACCTCCTTTTTTCTGGATGAAAAGCCCTTAGTGATGAGGTGTGCCACATAGAAGGATTTCCTGACTGTTGTGCCAATGTGGTTATCGAAGGTGAGACCACTGTCCACCTGTGTCCCTAAGTCTCTTATCACACTTTCGGTGTTTAGTGCACTGCCACCTATATGGTAATTCACGGGTATATGTTTTTTTCCCAAAGGGGATAACTATACATTTCTTGGCATTGAGCTTGAGCCCATGGCTCTGGCACCAAGCATCTGTTTCTGTAAGGCCCTTTTGTGGTGTCATCTGCGAACTTTGTTAGCCAGAGTCCCTTAGTGTTGGCCTGCCTGTACTTCAGAGAAGTAGATGCCAAACAAGAGCGGTCCCAGGACTGAACCCTGAGGTACTCCACTTGTCACTTGTCTGGAGCTGGATTTGGAGTTGGCTACTTTTACAGTGTGGGTTCTGTCAGTAAGCCAGTTAGCAACCCATTGGGTGACGTAGGGATTAATGCCCAGCTTAGTAAGTTTATCTATGATTCCAGAGTGGGAGATGGTGTCAAAGGCTTTGGCAAGGTCTAGATAGGCTGTGTGGACCACCTTACCCTTGTCCATGTTTATGGTAAGTGTACACAATTGTACCATGTTCTTCATATTTCACTGTTGCCATCATCACACTTGGGTTGATTCCCAAAGCTGTAGAAAGGGTGGAGGCAGTCAAGATGTGTTTGGGCTGGCTAGAATGCCCTACAGGACTGCAATTGCAAAACCTGCCCTGGATTTGGAAAATATAGGCAGGTGGTAATGCTTGGTGAATGTGTGTACAGAACTCCAGGTAGCATCTTCCAGAATGTCCCTGGTAGGGACTCCCCTGAGGAATGATGTAGAGGTAGAGATTGCCCTAGTGGAATGTGTTCTGACCCCTGAGGGGTTGGTTTCCCATGCTGCTTGTAGCAGAAATGGATACAGTGTGCTATCAATTTGGAAATTGTCTGTTTGAAATGGCCTTGCCCTCTGCCCCTGGTGCAAAACGGAGTAGTAACTGGTCAAATTTCCTGAAGGGCTTTGTCCTATCCAGGTAGAATCTGAGCTGTCTGTGCATCCAAGGAGTGCAGGATCCTTTCCCCTTTATTTTGAGGATTAGGAAAGAAGGTTGGCAAATGGATAAATTGATTGAGAGCCATGCTGGACACCACTTTGGGCATAAAGGAAGGATTAGTCCTGAGGGAGACCCTGTCAGCATGAAAAATAATGAAGGGTTCCACTGCCACAAGTGCTTGTAGCTCAGACACTCTTCTTGCTGAAGTGATGGCCAGGAGCAATGCTGTTTTCCAAGAGAGGAATTTTAAGTTTGCTGATGCTGCAGGCTCAAACGGGAGGTAGTGTGAGGTTTTCCAGTACAAAGTTAAGGTCCCAGGCAGGGGTGGGTGCTCTCCTTGGTGGCCTTAAGTTGTTTGCCCCTCTCAGGAACTGTTTGATGAGAGCGTGAGAGAATAGGGGTGGCTTAGAGGTGTAATGAGCCGAGATGGCAGAGGCATGAATCTTAATGGAGAAGGAAAGGCCTCTGTGGAGTAGATCTGCTAAGTAATCCAGGATTAGAGGTAGGGAGGTCATAGTTGTGCCCTCTCCTTTAGACTGAATCCAGGAGCAATACCTTGTCCACTTATCAGCATAGGATTTCCTTGTACTGGGTCTTCTGGTTTTAAGAATGACGTCCAGCACCTGCTTGCTTAGGCTGGTCACTGGGGCAGAATTCAAGGAATAAGCCAGGCTGCAATATTTGGGGTTTGCAGGTGGCGGATGCAAGATCTGTCCCCCCTCCTGAGTGAGCAGGGTTGGGCTCTGGGGTAGGTGTCAGGGTGGTACCAGTGACAGGCTGTGCAGAAGTGGGTGCCAGTGCTGTTGTGGCCAGTCTGGGGCAATTAGAATTGTCCTTGGTCTCTCCTGTCTGATCTTGAGCAATATTCTTGAGAGAAGGGGCAGAGGGGGAAATACATAGATTGAGAGGTTTACCCACTGGAAGGATAGGGCATCCACTTTCCAGGCCCTGCTGTGAGGTGTCCTGGTGCAGAATTTGCTGAGCTGGTGAATGCAGGGGGTGGCAAAGAAATCCACCTCTGGGGTCCCCCATTTTTGAATCAGAAGGCTGAAGGTGCTGGGCTCTAATTGCCACTGGCGTGGGTCTAGGAGATTTCTGCTTAAGTCATCTGCTTGTGAGTTTTGTTTGCCTGGCAGGAACTGAGCTTGCAGATGGACCTGCATGTCCAAGGCCATGTTCCACAGGGCCATGGCTAGCCTGCAGAGTGGGTAAGAGTGGGTTCCCCCCTGCTTGTTGATGTACCACATGTTGTCTGTTTTTATTAGCAGGGGTCTTGGTGAGAGTAGGGATCTGAAAGCTGTTAGTGTGCTGAACAGCTAGCATCTCTTTTTGGCTGATGTGCAGATGAATTTGACTTGGGCTCCAGTGGCCCTGAATGCACTCGTCGTCCAGGTGTGCCCCCCAGGCATAGCCTAATGCATCTGTGGTTAGGGTCTGGGTGGCATGAGGTTGAGTAAAGGGCAGTCTCTTGTTGTGGTTGCATGCTGCTGCCCACCAAAGAAACTCTGTCCTTAGACAAGGTATGACAGGAATTACAGTTTCCAGGTCCTGAGAATGTTGGCACCAAAGACTTTTTAAGTAGCATTGAAGTTTCCTCATATGCAGTTTGGTATATGGAATTAGCAGGATACATGAGGCCATGAACCCTAGGGCCTGCAGGATTTTCCTTGCGGATAGCTGGGTTCTGGTGGCCATTTGAGTGAAGTAGTCTGTCACATAGGCTTGTTTTTCTGGAGTAAGGAATGCCATCTGGGATGCTGAGTCCAAGCTTGCTCCCAGGAATACAATCTTTTGACTGGGGACTAGTTTTGATTTCTTTTCATTGATGGTGTACCCCCAGGGAGGTTAGAAGGTTTTTTACAAATGTCAGATGCTACAACAGCATTTCCTGACAGTCTGCCTGAATCAGCCAGTCGTCCAAGTACGGATACATTTGAATTTTCCTCTCTGTGCAGTAGGCAATGGCTGGAGCCAGTCATTTTGTGAATACTCTGGAAGCAGTGGATAAGCCAAAGGGAAGTGCAGAGAACTTGTAATGCATAGATCCTGCCCTGAAGCGTAGATATTTCCTGCAAGAGTCCCTTATAGGGATGTACAGATAGGCTTCTTTTAAGTCTAGGGTAACTAACCAGGCATCTTTGGCCAGCATAGGAAGAAGCTGCTGCAGAGTGAGCATTTTGAATTTTGGTACCACCAGGAAGATGTTTAGAATGGAAAGATCTAGGATTGGGCGCCAAGTGCCCTCTGACCTATCTGTTCTGCAGGAACAGGTTGGATTGCCCTTATAGAGAGCAGGGATTGAACATGGTTTTGTGCCTCTGCCTACTGGTTTGGAGGAAGGTCTGGGAACCCTTTTGGGGTTGGCAGTGAGTGGAAGTAAATTTTGTACCCCTGGGATACAATGTTGAGGACCCATCGGTCTTTGGTGATGTAAGTACAGTTTTGTTGCATGATGGGCAAGTTTTTCTCCTAGGGGCACAAGCAGTTGGACAGAGGTGGGGAGTGGAGTTGATAAATCATTGTGAATTCTTTCTGTAAGGGGGTGGCTTAGCACTCCCTGTTTTTGAAGTGGAGGCACACCATTGCTTAGATCTCTGCATAACCTGAGACTGTAGTCTGGGGGGATCTGTTTCCCCTGGGTCTGGTTTGAGATGGCTTTGAGGGGGGCTGGAAAGGACCAATGTTTTGAGGGGCAATGCCTACTGAATCTAGGAGGCTGTACTTGTAAGAAGTCTTTGTCTGCATAGATTTAGCTTTTTCTTCCATCTTTTTAAGAACCTCTTCTGCTTTGGTGCCAAACAGATAAGCATGCCTTCTCAGTACAGAGCCAATGACTGCTGCTCTGCAAGACGCTTCTAGGACATCAAAGCCACATTGCAAAGTATGCTTGCTGACTTGGCTTGCAGAATGCATAAGCTCTTGTAATTATTTTCTGCGCAGTCTGTAAAGGTAGCTATTTTTTGCTTAAGTTCCATAATATGTTGTTGGTACTTCAGCATGTGAAACTGGCAATTCAAAGCCCTAATGGCAAGAGTTGCAGAAGTGTATGCTTTCTTATCCCATCTGTCTAAAGCTCTGGAATCCCTGTCTGAAGGGGTGGGTTCTTAGCTGTAGTTGCTTTGATATAAGAGTTGGGAGGGTGGCCTAATGGTTAAGGTGTTTGCCTTACAAACACAAGGTACAGGGTTTGAGTCTCATAAGGGATAATTGGCTAGGCTTAAAATGGTTCGCAAGGGCAGTTAGCCTAGTACGAACCTATGAACCTTTACTTTTAGGCCCCTGGGAGATGACCTCTGGGTCAGCAGTAGGATTTTTGAAAAGGAATTTGTGAGAGTCAGGAACTCTGTAGTACCTGTCTGGGGTAAGGTATCAGGAGTTAAACTGGATTCCATAAAGGCATTATCCACAACATCCAGGACTGGGGGTATTGCTAAAGGCATTTGTTGTAGCAAATCTAGAAAGTCTGAGTCTCTTTTTGAACTGAGGATAGTCATGGCATTCCCAGTGGAAATGCTTTCTTAAAGTATGTAAGGTTTCACCAAAAGAAAAATCCTCTGGAGGAGAAGCAGAGGGAACAGATTCCTCTGCATCTGAATCCTCATAAGCAGATAGAGGCATGTCTTCATAATCAGATACCTCAGTCATCGGACTCTTGGTCTGTTACAGCTGCTGAGGACGGGTATCCTCCTTAGCAGGGGAAGGCTGACTTGCCCTAATCAGCATAATAAGGTCTTCTGCAATTTTAAGCATTTGATGTTGTGGCACGGAAGCAGGTGCATGAGTTTGGGTCTTCGTTTTTTTAGGCATAGCGAGTACTCTTGGCCTTAGAGACTTGGTAGTTTTAGACAGAATTGAAGATGCAAAAGAAGTCATTGATTTGTGTCGAATATTAGTAGTGTGAAGAACTTCCTCAGAAGCCAGTGCCTGCTCAGCAGCTCTGGACCCATCCAAGGTAGAGACATCCACAGGCTCTGTAGTCGAAGAAGACTCTCGCAGCATACTGGACTCTGAACGAGTTTTAGTAGAGGCCTGTGAATCCATTGAAGTGGGCATCAGGGGCTGCAAAAGCGCCTCACTGAGTACCAGCGAACTGGCAACTAGCTTAACGGCAGCGTCGGCGGCAGTTTTGGACCTGTGCAATCTGTCTCTGTCTTTATCCTTATGTTTTTTCAGAGGATCGGTAGTCTGATGGCTTACCAAAGCCATTTTGGAATACAGAGATCGAAAGTATTTAACAATAAGGGCCTGACGATGAATAGTTCGGGCGTTGAACAAGGCACAAAACAGACAGCGAGGTACGTCATGGTCTGGGCCTAAACAGGTGATGCAGTAAGAATGGAAATCTCGGTGTGGTATTTGCTTTCCACAGGCAAGACAATTGTTAAGTTTTTCTGACATCAGAGCAAGAAAAAGGGATCCCCAATGGGGTACTTAGCTTCAGAAGACTTCAGGATAATTCAATTCGGAAACAAAAACTCAGGTAGCGGCCGACCGGCACTCTTGCGAACTGCTTCTGCTTCGGGCTCCTCAGCAAGAAAGACTGATGTAATGGCGTCAGCTGCCTCTTTTTATACCCCTGACGATCTGACATCAGACCTGGAGCAAAAGCAACCAACGCAGAAATATTAAGTCTCTGGTATTCGGGCCAACTGATGGCTACTTGCAGGCAGATAACCCATGTGTGATAACTGCAACAGTGAAACATGAACATCTTTTATTTCAAATTTTACAGCACAAATACTGATGGCCATTTGCTAAGCAAAACAATACAGTCTAACAATGAAAATAGACTTGGCATAAATAACAGTAAACTTCTCTGCTCTTGAAACTCACATTCATAGACCCCTTCCACACATATTAGGGTATGCAAGCATGCATGTGTTTCAATTCACCTTGTTGATTGCATTGATTTACATTCCTGGTATAACGTATACCACTTGTTAGACTGTGTTTTAAATTTGTACTTTGAACATTTTTACATTAAGCAATGAAGCAAAATGTATGAACCAGTATTGAAAAAGGTACTCATTTCAGAACATTTCAACCATAAAAGGCCATGCAAACATCTGTTATTACAATCTATGAGCGTCAGTCATGTACAATCTCTGCAGAAGTAAAAGTCATCTGAATAATTCAACATTAAAGAAATCTATAACTAATGAAGAGGTTGCTGCTGGCAAACAACTTTATATTTCAGTGTTTCATCTACAAATTAAGTGCCTGCTGCCCTTGAAGAATAAATTGCCTATGTTGCATTAAAAAATATAGTAAGCTAGTAACTTTGCAATAAGGAATGGCTGACAAACTGACAGGTTCATAGTTACATGGCATCTCATCCAAAGGAAGAAACATTCAGGAATGCAGAACCCCCCCCACCCCAAGCACAGCATAATATCAGCAATCCTTATACATGGTGTGGGAGTAGAACCCACAGCCTTCTGTATTAAAGGCAAGTATGCCACCTATTGTGCTACTAACACTTCTTTAAAAAGTCTATACCACAATAGTGATACCATTTGCTAAACAAAACAGTTGCACATTGAAAACAGATTTAGCGTGAGCAGCAGTAAACTTCTCTTCCCATGAATTTCACAATTCCTTGAAAATGCACTGAAACTAATAATTCCTTTGAGCAGTAAGGTAGCTGGTGTAGACAATTCAGGCTCTTGCCCCCTGTAACTAAGCTACAAGGTTTGAACCTCAGTAAGTTAATTAACTAACCTGCCATCCCCGACTATGGCATTTTACACATGCAACACACAACACACACACTCCCACTGCAGCAAGCAGTAAGTTCCCAAGTTCAAAATTCTCCATGCAAAAAGTGCCAAGAAGTTCCAATGTTTAAATCTGTGTCTGTGCTTGTGTCTTATTAAAGATGTATGCATAGACTCAGAATACATCTTTAAAGACAAAACTCACATGGATGCATTACATCCTTAAACATGAAATGTAATTATTTTTAACTGTTTAATTAAAAGTTGTGGCAGCCCTCCCAGCCAGCAGGCCCTAGGCACGTGCTGCTGCATCTGGCTGTGTGGTGGGTGGGTGAGTGGGGGGGGGAGCTTCTCTCATACTCATGGGCATACCAAGTTGTACTTGTGTTCCAGAACAGTTGTCAGCTTCTGACAGTGTGTTGCCATTTTTTTTAAAACCTTTAATGAATGATCACTTAAGGACATATGAAACATACATTTATTTAAAAGAAAACAAACCATATTAACATGTTCACTGTTACAAACATTATATATCACATATGGTTTTTGTATAATTACATATGTTTTTTGTACAATTATCAACAATCCAATAGTGCAGAAATTGCTCAGTTCTTGCCCTCCCTTAAACCTCACTCTTCCTTCAAAACATTATTCTGCATGTATTGTTCCCACAAATTCCATTTTGTCTACGTACCTTGCATTTATCCTTTCATAAAGATCTTACTTCCAGTTTATTTATCTCTGTTACAATACTCAATATTTCAAATATAGATGTTTAGGCTTCAATTTCCAGTTTCTAGTAATCAAGTTTAATTATGATGGCTACCAAAAATCAAGAAGGCCTTGCTACATCTTGGAAATTCAGATCCTGTATCCCAGCTCAGAAAAATAATTTCCTTAGTTACGCCCATTTGCTCAACCAATATTTCTGACAGAATACTCTGTAGAAACTTTTAAAGTCTGCCAACTCATTATACTCCCATAACATAAGTTCCCAGATACCTCTGTCTTCCCCATCACACTTCCAGCATTTGCCATCTACCTGAGAGAAATTCTTTGGAGTCTGCTTGAGGTATAAAAATAGGGTCTATATTAGAATACCAAACTTTCAAAATTTCGAGTGTTCTAATATCGACCCGTTTTCAGCGAACGCTGAAAATATCGAAGAAACAGAAAACCAAATTTTTTCCTAGGGAAAGAATTTGGTTGTCTGTTTCTATTGTTTTGGTATTTCCAGTGCTGTGGTGGAAAGTTACAGGTCGAGTTCAGGTAAGTGTGCAATTGTGTGGACGTGATGGTTAGGGCTGGTTAGGTGAGTTAGGGTTAGGTTACGGGTCGGGTAAGTGTGCAATTGTGTGGACGTGAGGGTTAGGACAGGGTTGGTGAGTTAGGGTTAGGGCGCGGGTGAGGTGACTGTGCGAAAGTGACGGACCTTAGGGTTAGGGTTTGGGTTAAGGTAAGTGGATAGTTAGTGGTGTATGTATAGTTTAGTGTAGGGTTAGGTGTAAGAGTTTAGGTGTATGTGTGTGGATTGCTGTTTGTTTGGTGTGCTTGTGTTGTGTGTATGTGTTTTGGAACAGCAAATGTTTTCCCTAGGAAAAAATTTGCTGTTCTGTATGTTCGATGTTTTAAATTTTCGATTAATAGGGTTCGATATTAGAACACTCGAAATTTTGAAAGTTCGGTGTTCTAATATAGACCCTAAAAATACCTATGCAAACACTTCCAAGCAAATATCCTAAATCTTTTAGACTTTGTTGCATACTTGGGAGCCAATACATATGTCCCTCCTATCGTTTCTCTGTGAATTGCTCATCCAATCTCTCTTCCAAATCTTTTCTAACCTCCACTGATTGATTCCAATAGTTACTGTGCAACATTTTATATGCCTTACTAATTATCCCTTTAACAGCAGCTTCTGTTCTAGATTAAACTAAAAACTCTTCCAAGTTAGGACTTTCACTTAATATTCCCCTATCCTTTTCTCTTTGCCTAGGCTTTGATATTAATCCCTGATAGGGAAGGCAGTCTTTACCCTGCTGTCCAAATGTCTTCTTGACCTCTTTCCATTCTAATACCTTTCCATGTCTAGTTATTTGTTTCTAATACCTTGGTTCCTTTGCCAGTTTTCTCCAGTAAATTCTAGCCCCCTCCTGTCTATTCTCTGTACCCCTAATTAGAGACATGCCTATCAGCAAAATCTCCTCTCTCTATTTTTGCATTGGCTTAGCTCCATGGCCTTAAACTAAATGCCAAAAAATGTATAGTCATCCCCTTTGGGAAAAACAAAGTACCCACAAATTATCACATAGACAGTAACCCACTGAGTACGGAAAAAGTAATCAGAGACCTGGGGACCCAAGTCGATAGTGACCTCTCATTTGACACCCACGTTGCCAAAGTGGTTAGAAAGACTTTCTACCTTGCCCACCTTATCATGAAGGGATTCACATCCAGATCAAAGGAGGTCATTGTACCCCTATACTCCTCCCTTATCAGGCCCATGATTGAGTACAATGCTCCATTTGGTATGTACCTCACCCGGCACTTGCAACAGCTAGAGACCCCAAAAGTACCTCACCAAGAGGATCAAGGGTCTCCAACATATGTCATATGCTGCCAGACTAAAGAAACTCCAGCTCTATTCAGTAGCATACCGCCTACTCAGAGGTGATCTGTGCCTGACATACAAGGCCATGTCCAATCAGGAATTGATGGACATGCTCCACCTCAAAAAATCCAAATCCATCAGAATCACGAGAGCTAAAAATTTAAACCTCAGCACAAATATGAATAGGACATGCTGGAGGGACAGATTCATAACTCGGAGGCTTCCCATACTCTGGAACAGAATCCCAGTTCATGTTAGGCAGAGCCCCTCACTGAATCTCTTCAAGAGAAATCTTGACGAGTGGATGGGAGATCGTAGGTTTACCCCAGGGGTCATCTCTGTGTCACTACTAGACAGAGGCACAGTAAACTAATTCTATTATGTAAGGGGGTCTTCACTGTGTCACTACTAGACAGAGGCACAGTATTCTAAATCTATTCTGTACACTTTTGTACCATTACATGGGGTGGCGAAAGCCACATCACTATGGCTAGGCTTATAAATGCCCCAGGGCAGCTAGCCTAGTACTAAACTATGAAACTATGAAACTATAATACTTTCTGCTACTTCATGAATATAATATAATGTATGGCTGTTATTTTTCTAAACACCTTTATTGAATTATCACTTGTGACATAGGTAAACATATATTTATATAAAAGCAATCAAATTATATTAATAAGTTCACATTAACCAACATCATACATTCCATATATTGTTATATATCCTTTAATCTAAGAAGCATTACATACATTATTCAGTCCATACCTTTTTTTAAACGTCATCCCTGCACTGAAACACTTTTCTGCAGGTCTTATTCCCACAATTTCCATTTTTAATATGGAATTTATATTGTATTTACTTTTGATATATAATCATGTCTTATTACATTTCATTCACTGTATAATCTAGTTTTATCATTCAATGTTATGGTGTTTAGCAATCAATGATTATGGTGCCTTTTTACTCTGTATTTTAGTTATAAGAAGTTAGTTACACAACAAATTTATTTATTATTATTATTACTGACTTTCATTTGCATGGAGCTTTTCTCCCCGGGCCTCAGATGAAAATGGGTTCCTACACAGTCCGACTTTCCCGGTAAACAAATGTAAAATAAAATAATAAATAAATAATAACTTACTCCTCCACTTTTCTAAAGATCCCACTTCCTGTCTTTTTAACTTGTTACAATATTCACCACGTGAAGTACAGTTGCTTTAGGCTTTGACTTATTTTCTAGGAATTGCTCTTTGGCAGCCACCAGAATTAAACTTAACAAGGTATTTCTATGTCTAGGCAGTTCAAATATTGTATCCCAACTAAAAAAAAAATCCTTTCCTTAGTTACACTAATTTGCTTAAACAGTATTCCTGACAGAGTACTCTGTAGGGAATTTTTAAACTCTGACAACTCATTACACTCATAAAACATATGTTCCCAGTTACCGCTTTCTCCCCATCACACCTCCAACATTTGCCATCTACTACAGGAAAACATTTTTAGCGTCTGTATGGTATAAATGTATCTATGCAAACACTTCCAAGCAAAAATCTTAAATCTTCTAGATTTTGTTGTATATTTGGGAGTCATGCACAAGTCCTCCATTGTCTTTTGTGAAATGCATATCTAATCACAGTTTTTTCTGATCTCCTTTGAATGATTCCTGTAGTTATTGTGCAATATTTTATATGCCCTGCTACTAATCCCTTTTAACAACAGCTTCTGTTCTTGATTCAACTAAAAACACAGCCAGCTCAGGTCTTTCATGTAGGATCAGCTATCCCTTTCTCTTTGTCTATACGCTACCAGTCCCCGATAGGGAAGGCAGTCACTAGCCTGCAATCCAAATGTCTTCTTGACCTCTTCCCGTTCTATTAAACTTCCTTCTTTAATGGTTTGTTCCTTTGCCATCTTCCAACAGTAAATTCCAGCCCCCTTGCCTATTGTCTGTACCCCTAATTGAAGTAATTGATATGAGCAGAATATCTTTTCTTCCCATGTTGGCGTAGTTGTTAGAATACGTTCTGCTACTTCATGAATATAATATTCGGCATGACTCTTATTCTCCTCGGGGATCTGCTTCCAAAATCCCGTTCTTTCCTTATTTCTTGAATTACCTCCCTGCTTCATCAGCATCTCTTTCCACTTTGAATTGTAGCTTTTTGCTTGTATTATGCATTAAAACTTTAGCTGTATATATCTAAAGTAGCCCATCAAATCAGGTAATCCTAAACCTCCTTGTTCTATTGGAAGGATCATCTTATCCCACTGGACTCTTGCCAACTTCACCTCCCAGATAAAATCCTTCAACTCTTTATTACTATCCAAAACGTCTCCTCTGGTTGATAAAAAGATGCCTGAGCTGTGTATAAAACTAAAGGAACTTTAAACATTTTTACTGCTCGTATCTTAATATCCATATCCATAGGCAAGGGCTTCCAGTTTCTCTGTTTCTGTATGATCTTTTGTTTAGTCTCTTCCAACATGTCCTTAGCTGCTACAACAGAATTCTTTTTAATCCATACTTCCATTTTATCATGTCCCCACAAATATGGATATTTTCAGGCCAATTCATGTGTGGATACATAGTTTAGAAGTTTATAGCTATAGCATTTGTTTTTACTTGACTAATTTTATACGCTGAAAAACCCTGAACTGTCTCACAATGTTCCACAACACTAAAATACCCTTTCCTGGGTCCATCAGGTAGAGAATAATGCTGCAAACAGAGCCAGATTTTCTTGAACACCGTACCAATTCATCATCGTCATCTTTCGGCTGTTCCCATTAGGGGTCGCCACAGCGGATCATCTATTTCCATTTCTTCCTGTCTTCTGCATCTTGCTCAGTCACATCAACCACCTGCATGTCCTCTCCCACCACATCCATAACCCTTATCTTAGGCCTTCCTCTTTTCCTGTTAGCTGGTAGCTTCATCCTTAGCATCTTTTTCCCAATATACTCAGCATCCCTCCTCAGCACATGTCCAAACCAATGTAATTTTGCCTCTCTGGCTTTGTCTCCAAACCTTCCAACCTGGGCTGACCCTCTAATATACTTATTCCTAATCCTGTCCACCCTTGTCACACCCAGTGCAAATCTTAACATCTTTAACTCTGCCACATCCAGCTCAAACTCCTACCTTTTTGTCAATGCCACTGTCTCCAACCCATATAACATTGCTGGTCTCACTACCCTCTTGTAGACCTTCCCTTTCACTCTTACAGGTACTCGTCTGTCACAAATCACTCCTGACACTCTTCTCCACCCACTCCATCCTGCCTGTACTCTCTTCTTCACCTCTCTTCCACGCTCACCATTACTCTGAACTATTGACCCCAAGTATTTAAACTCATCCACCTTCGACACCTCTACTCCTTGCATCCTCACCATTCCTCTATCCTCCCTCTCATTCACACAGATATATTCTGTCTTAGTCTTGCTGACCTTTATTCCTCTTCTCTCTAGAGCATATCTCCATCTCTCCAGGGTCTCCTCCACCTGTTCCCTACTCTCACTACAGATCACAATGTCATCTGCAAACATCATAGTCCACGAGGACTCCTGTCTGGTCTCGTCTGTCAATCTGTCCATCACCATTGCAAATAAGAAAGGGCTCAGAGCTGATCCTTTTAACCCCACTTCCACCTTAAACGCATCCAACACTCCCACAGCAGACCTCACCGCTGTCACACTACCCTTGTACATATCCTGTACCACTCTTTCATACTTCTCTGACACTCCCGACTTCCTCATACAATACCACAACTCCTCTCTAGGCACCCTGTCATATGCTTTCTCTAAATCCACAAAGACACAATGCAACTCCTTCTGACATTCTCTGTACTTCTCCATCAACACTCAGAGCAAACATCACATTTGTAGTGATCTTTCCCGGCATGAAACCATACTGCTGATCACTAATCATCACATCCCTTCTTAACCTAGCGTCCACTACTCTTTTCCATAACTTCATGCTGTGACTGATCAGTTTAATCCCTCTGTAGTTACTACAGCTCTGCAAATCACCCTTATTCTTAAAAATTGGTACCAAAATACCAATTATATCCTTGAATTTCTGAAACCCTTATGTTCTTTGCCAGTGGTTCTAAATATAATGCAAATAATAAAGGGGAAAGGGACACCACTGCCTGGTTCATCTGTTGAGGCACAATTTATCAGAGAGGAACTCTCCCACTTTGATTTTTGCATCTGAGCCCTCATATATCATTCCAATTAATCTTACTATTGTATCAGGAAATGCAAATGCTTCAATTGCTCTACTCATAAAATGCCAGCTTACTCTATCAAATGCTTCTCTGCATCAAGACCCACCAATAATGGTGGTATTTTGCCAAACAACCAAACACTAGAAACTTGAAAAACAATTAAAAAATGCTCGGAGATGGACAAAGGAGGTGAACACAATCCTTCCTGCTTTTGTTCAATTTATTTAATTTGAACTTCATCAGAAAATGAAAAGCCTCTCATTCTTGCCACAAACACATCATATGACGTCAATCTTTCATTTAAGATGAATTAACTTAAACCAATAACCATAAAAATAACAGACAATAACTGTTATAGTGAAAAATGCATGAAAAATACGATAAAAAATGCCATGAAAAATAGCATGAAGAGTACTATAAAAATGTATGTTGAATCCAAAGGTTCTATATAAAACCATTTTCTGTCATCTTAATGCTAAAAAGGATTTAATGTTAATATTTTCATTTAAACCTGGTTAGTCAGGTTAATTTGCTATAAGGATTCTTTGCATTCTAATAGAATCTTAAAGTTCTCACTGAAGTCCTTATTCAGTACACTGTCTAAAACTGAAAAAGTAAATTTCTTAAAATCTGGACAAAAATTGGCGTGCTTGGCCAACGCATTATTAAAATCTTTTTTTTTCTAATGGCCAAATTGTGCTCATATATTCTCCTTTTTGAACTTCTAATGGTTCCCTATATAGAAGGAAAAACAGGAGTCACATAGCAGCAGATACAACACATTCACTGTAACAAGAAAAGTGATCTCTAGCCCAAATGGTCTTGTTGACGTGTCTAAAAAAGGTAGATGAATTGTTGACATATCTGCATTGTTTGCATTTGCTATATGAAAAAGTCCCTTTCACAGAAATGGATTTTGTACTAACAATCCTATTAGATGCTTGTTCTAGCATGTCCTTGATGTTAAAGCATTTCTTATGAGTAAATTTTGGTCTGTCCCAATAATTTGAATTAATTCTTAATTGCCCACCAGAACCTTCCAGTTTTTCTCTAATGATGGTTTTGATTTTTCATCTTAATTGAAAGATTAAACAAGAAGGTGATACCTATATCCCACTGGATACCTTTGCTATAACACACTAAAGTACAAATCAAACAATAAAGTAGCAAAGGTCTGGCTTTAAATTTCCCAATAGGCATAAATATCCACGCAAAATCCAGTAATATTGAGCAGCTCTATTTTATTCAGTACAGCACAAGCGCTTTCACAATAGCTTCATCAGTTGCATAGAGATGGTTTTGATCTTTCATCTTAATTGAAAGATTGACGTCATGTAATGTGTTGACCTTGTAATATATTGCAGCAAAAATGAGAGTTTTTTCATTTAATGATGAAGTTCAAATCAAATAAATTGAACGAAAGCACTAAGGATTGTGTTCGCTTCCTTTGCTCATCTCAGAGCATTTTTTTATTGTTTTTCAATGGTGGTATTTTATTACATTCTGCTGCCATCTGGATCATCATTGTTCTATTAATGTTGTTAAAATGTTTGCCTCCTCTCCACAAAACTACATTGGTCCACATCAGTTTTGGTATTACGTTTGCCATTTAACCATTACAGACATAAACACTTTATAAATCGATTGAAATGGGTCTATATGAAGCTGGATCAGATGAGTCTAACATTTTTAGGAATTACAACCAACACAGTTTTTTTCCAGGATGTTGGTGCCTTCCCTTCTTTTAAAATACTGTTAAACAAAACCTTCTAGATAGTTATCACTTGCTTTTATCCTAGCTTGCAAACTTCCATGGAATATGATCTATTCTTGGAGACTTTTCTGTAGATTGGTTATACATCAGCATTTTTATCTTATCACCTCCTACATTAGCTGTAAGTTGCTGAGCCTGATCTACCTCTAACCTTGGCATAGTTAAGTCT
This sequence comes from Protopterus annectens, assembly GCF_019279795.1. NCBI lineage: Eukaryota > Metazoa > Chordata > Ceratodontiformes > Protopteridae > Protopterus > Protopterus annectens. Next base: position 872,485,303 of record NC_056750.1, on the reverse strand, counting down.
TCCATAAATATTTACTTGTTATAACTCACAGATAATTTCCATTACCCATTCCATAAATTCCTCTCTTTTTAACAGGTAGGTGGGGTATATGGCTGCTGTTCTCCTTAAGGACCTGCATCTACAATCGCATTCTCTCCTTATTTCTTGAATTTCCTCCCTGTTTCATCATCATCTCTTTCCACTTTGAATTATAACTTTCTACTTGTGTTACATATATGAGCCTTAACTGGTGTTCCTCTAAAATATCCCTTTAAATCAGGTAATCATAGATCACCTTGTTCTACTGGAAGATCAACATATCCTGCTTGACCCTTGCTCTTGTCTCCTCTCAGATAATTCCTTCAAGTCTTTAATAATTATTGTCCACAACTTCTCTGGTTGACAAAAACATGCCCGACCTGTATAAAGTGTGTTGCCATTTTTGAAATAAGTCTCAAATGCTGTGGACACTTTTGCCTACATCAAAAACCCTAAGGCTAATAGTTGCCTAATTTGTAGGTTGAGGTTGGTGGATGTAGTGTATAATGGTGGTATATAGGACCTTTACTTGCCACCATATAGGACTGCCACTGTGGTACGGTGGTAGCGTTGCTACCTCACAGCAAGAAGTTCTCCCGTTCGATTCTCGGCGTGGCTTGGGAGTGCCTTCTGTGTGGAGTCTGCATGTCCTCCCCGCGGTTGGGTAGCGTTCGAAAGACATGTGTGCGTAAATGGGCATGCCTTTGTTGAAGGTTGGGCATTGAGCTGGCACCTCGGCATTTTGTAAAAATCTACTGACAATCATTAGCGGACTGGAGTTCTGCTGAGGCTACCCCTTACCGGGAAAAAGCTGAAAGACAAACAACAACACTTGGCACCATATTATTTGAAATAATCTGTGGGGAAAGGCCTCCTATCACAAGTACAAGATCTGAAACTGTGGGTCCCAGATGTCTGAAAAGTAAACTCTAATTGAAAATAAATAAATAAGCAAGTAAGTAAATAAATAAACACAGAATATTTCAAAACTCTCTGCTACACTAACATATTTTTTTATTCACTCCTTTAACACAGAGTGTGGGTTAAACATATATATATATATATATATATATATATATATATATATATATACGGAGATCAGCATATCACAGAATACTTAAGAGAGGTACCACAACATATTCCCTATATAGGATCATAGGATCATAACAGATTGCTAGACTATCGACCCAAAAGTCATTTTAAGCTTGGCTGTTTCATCCCAATGTAATAGCATGAAAATGCTAGTCAATACCCAAGATTGCATTCAGAGATGACTGCCTATGTCCAGGAGGCTTGTGCGCTCTATCACCCGGTAGGAATTCATGCTGCCCCATCCCCTCGTCCAGGTTCCTCTTGAACAGTGTCATACAGATGCTCTGTTTCACATGAACTGGTAGCCTCTTCCAAAGATGTGGCAGTCACCGAGAGATAAATAGGAGAATCTGGCAAGACAGACTTAAGTTCCAGGCCATATTTAGGTCCCCAGAATGGGTAGCCCTAGTCCAGTTTGATTTACTGATATGCAGCAAGTTCATTAGGTTTGGGTCTCAGATTGTTCTGTAGGTCAGGTATAGGTCTTCCCTATGAAGTCTATACAATACAGAGTAAAGTGACAGGGACTTTAGTCAGTCTGTGTAAGGCACATGCTGGAGCCCCTTGATATGTGATACAGAGTAAAATGACAGGGACTTTAGTCAGTCTGTGTAAGGCACATGCTGGAGCCCCTTGATATGTGATACAGAGTAAAGTGACAGGGACTTTAGTCAGTCTGTAAGGCACATGCTGGAGCCCCTTGATATGTGATACAGAGTAAAGTGACAGGGACTTTAGTCAGTCTGTGTAAGGCACATGCTGGAGCCCCTTGGTATGTGATACAGAGTAAAGTGACAGGGACTTTAATCAGTCTGTGTAAGGCACATGCTGGAGACACTTGATCTCTTTGATGATCTTTGTTAGAAACCTTCGAGTTCTCTCCAGTTGCTACAGGCACTTTATACAGTACATGCCGAACGGGGAGTTATACTCAATTATGGGCCTGATTAGTGACTAGTATAGAGGGGTCATAACCTCCTTTGCTCTAGAGGAGATTCCTTTACTAATCAAGTGTGCAACATAGGAAGCCTTCCTTACTACAGTAGACACATGGTGATCGAAGCTAAGATTGCAGTCAACTTGTGATCCCAGGTCCCTTACCACTTCATGGGTACTTAGGATATTGTTGCTGACTTGATAGTGTGAAGGGACATTGCTTGTACCGAAGGGAATGAGGATGAATTTCTTTACATTCAGTTTCAGACTATGACGTTGGTCTGCATGAGACCCTCCTGGAGTATACAGACATCATTTGGAGATTCAGTGATTGCACCTAGTTCGCAGTTTTCTGCAAACTTGGTCAGCCATACCCCTTAGTTTTGATCTGAACTTCTGAGAAGTGTATACCTAACAGTAGGGGGCCCAGCAATGACCCCTGTGGCACCCCACTGGTTACAGGTCTGCTGGTTAATGTGGAGTCACCCACTTTGATAGTGTGTGTCCATTTTGTGAGCCAGTTGGCAACCTTCTTACAATGAAGGGGTTTACATTCAGTTTGCTAAGTTTATTGCCAATGCCTAAATGTGGGATTGTGTCGAAAACCTTTGCCAAGTCGAGGTATGCTGTGTACACAAATTTGCCCTTGTCTGCCCTTGTATCTTCCATTACTTGTAGCACTATGGTTATGGTTTCACAATTTCAACATGTGCCTTTGGGGTACAGGAGTAATTCCATTTTTTCACCCACTTCACTGAGGATGTCAGACAGTTGATTGACTGCACTGCCTTTGGGGTATAGGATTAAATTCCATTCTTTCACCCACTTCACTGAGGATGTCTGACAGTTGATTTAATGCACCATCACATCTTCTGTTCACGAAGACTCTTGATTCTTTCTGTATTGACTCTCTAATGGACAAGAACTTGTCTACAGTTATTGACTTTTCTGGCAAAATCGCTGACAGTCAGCCATATGTTAATATCTTTAGACTGTGCACGTTTTCTGCTGTTGTTACTATGACCATCAATGTGGCTGTTGTCACGTTACACACAACTTTCATTGTGAGTGGGATACATTTCAAGGGATTTTTCTCAAGCTGCACATGCAATGTAACTGTTATTTTCTCTGGCTAACACCATTTTACAGTTGTATTTATAGGTAACTACAAGTCTAGATGCTCTTGCAGGCCATTTTTAAGCCTAGACAATTTCCCTTTTGGTGCTTCAATTAACTTATCCCATTTGGCATTAGACTGGCCTTACTCCCCCCCCCCCCTCCATCATGGTTGATTATATAACCCTAGTGGGAATAACTGGGATCATACCACAGACAATTTGAAGAGACCCATGCATGGAATAAAGCATTTAGGAGCTGCCTCTGTCAATTAGTATTACAATGGGCAGACCTGGAGTAAATTTTATGTTTCCCATCCATAGATCCAAGTTGTGTTTGAATATGAACTGGGATGAGCTTTGTTTTATGTATATGGAGAGTCTGTTGAAAAGTAGTGGTATCCTTCAAGAGGCATACTGGTCCTACTAAACAAGTCTGTTGATGTTGCAGAAGATGTTTAGATCCCTAAACTGAGTATTTCTGATGGCATTTGACTTGCTGATGTGCAGTAAATCCATTAGTAATGGGTCAGAGAATGCCTTGTATGCCAGACAGAAGTCACCTCTTAGCAGTCTGTAGGATACAGAGTGTAGTGACAAGGCTTTCAGTAGGTCAATGTAGGACACAATGCTTAAGCCTTGTACTCTTTTAGTAAGGTATCTCTTTGGGCACTCCAGTTGTTGCATGTCACTGGAAGGATATACGCCAAAGGAGGCGTTACAGTGAGTGACTGGTCTAATAAGTACTTAGTAAAGGGGAGGGTAACGATATTCCTAGATACAGACACAATCCCTTTGTTTATAAGTTGTTCAATACAGGAGGATTTTCTTATGACAATGGATACATTTTGGTGAAACGTTAGGTCACTGTCCACATAAGTCCCCAAATCCTGGACAACTGAGTCAACCTTAGAGGTACATTGTCAATGTGGTAATTCGCTAGTGTGGATGACTTCCTAAAGGTGGGTTGCAAGCTGGCTCACAGATAGAACTCACAGAACCCACAGTGTGAACGTAATCTGACTCCAACTCAGCCTGCCGACCAGTCACGAGTGGAGTCTCACAGGGTTCAATCCTGGGTCCTCTCCCATTTAGTATATACTTCTCTGAAGTCCAGGCCAACACAAAGGGACTCTGGCTGACAAAGTTCGCAGACAATTGCAAGTTGGGAGCTATTATTAACTCCCCAAGTGATGTTGACATCCTACAGAAAGGCCTCACTGAGACCAACGACTGGTGTCAGAACCATGGCCTTAAGCTCAATGCCAAAAAAAAAAAAGTGTCATCATCCCCTTTGGGGAAAAACCTGGTTCCCATGAATTACCACATCGATGGTAGTCCACTGAACAAAGAAGGCGTTATAAGAGATCAAGGAACACAGGTTGACAGCGACCTCTCTTTCGACCACCACATTTCCACTGTGGTCAGAAAGTCCTTCGATGCGGCACATCTCATTACTAAGGGTTTTGCATTCAGGAAGAAAGAGGTCATTGTCTCTCTCTACTCTTCCCTCATTAGGCCAGTCATAGAGTACAATGCCCCATTTGGCATGTACCTTACTAGACACCTGCAACAACTGGAGAGGCCGCGCAAAAGTACCTCACAAAGAGGATTCTAGACAAACACTTGTCCTATATGGACAGACTCAAAAAACTCCAACTATTCTCTGTCTCATATTGCCTACTTAGAGGCAATCTCTGCTTGACTTACAAAGCCATGTCTGACTCAGCTGTTAGAAATACTACATCTAAAGAAATCTCAATCCCTCCACACCACACACTCTAGAGATCTCAACCTCATTACCACAATCAACAGAACATGCTGGAGGGACAGGTTCATAACCCAGAGACTGCCCATGCTATGGAATAGACTTCCCATATATGTCAAGCAGAGGACCTCAATGGCCCTCTTCAAGAGAAATCTTGAGTGGATGGGAAATAGAAAATTCACCCTGGGGATCACTCCAGTGGCTCTACTTGACAGAGGCACTAGGAACTAAGATCGGGTGGCACGATGCCAGGGTAATCCTATGGACTAGGCTTGTAAAGGCCATTAGCCTAGTGCACACGTATGAACCTAAAGGATAAGGTAATGCATTTTTTGACAGTTACTTTCATTCCATGACTTTGATGTCACTTATTTATTTGGGACAAATTTCCTTTTTCAGACTGTGTCTGGACGGTGACTGCAGCATCTTGGTTTCAGTGTCCTGTAGGCTGTCCTGTATAGTAGGAGTTGGATGACTGCAGCTGTGTTCTGGCTGTTTGATTTCTGAGGCCATCCTGGCTGCATCTATATGTTTTGGCTGCTTTTTAATTTCTGTGATCCTTCTTGCAATATGTATGTGTTGCAGCTACTGTTCAATTTCTGTGACCCTTCTGGAAATGTTTATGTCTTCTTGTGACTGTTTGATTTCTATGGTCTTCCTGAGCACATTTATCTGGTGCTTCTATGTAGTTCTTTGTCAGCTTTGCAGCTTTGTTATGCATAGTTTGATGTTTAAACTAAATTATAGCTTAATATTTTTTTTAAGGTTTTATGTTAAATAAGTGTGTGTCATTCTTGCAGCTTCATGATAGAGTACAGTTAATTGCTGGTTTAATTTCTCATTTCTGTGCAGGGCCTTGCCTTTTACTTGGGTGTTTTTATTTTGTGTAAAATACATTAAAATTTGAAAGTCAGACTTAGTCAAATATTGTATTTTGGTGTTTAGAAACATTATTGATGCCTATTATTGGAAAGGAAGTGAAAAGTTTGGAAAAGTGTCTTGAAGTTGTAGATGTGGTGAATGGCCTCATATAAAAATATGTCTACACCAGTACAGATATATCTGTGTCCTAGAGAGAAGCATTTGGCTTTCTGATGTTCTTTATGGTATGTGTGAAAAATCCCACTGAACACAGGATGACAGTTCACTGCCCAGACTGTACTTAATTTCAGTAAAGAACTCCACTAACAGGATGTCTGGCTTTAAGAAAAAAGCCAACACTAAATTAAAACTGAAAGAAAGAAAGACAGCTGATTTGTGTGGGGAATCTCTAGTTTCTTAGTACATAGACAATTTGAATTTTATGTTTGTAGTTAGTCATTTTAGTGAGATCCACTTCAAACCAGAAGATTTTTCAGATGTGACCCAAGAGCACTCAGAAATTACACTTCTGTAGGGATACATGGCATGCAATGGCATGCAAGTATTTGTAACAATCTACTACAAATCCTGTGAGCATGACTAAAAGGGTCCTTCAACCAATTTAGTTAACAACTTTTCACCATATTCACTAATAACCTTTCAACTGCCACTAAGTGTGCCATCATAACCCAATACGCAGACAATGCCACCTTCATATGCTGAGTCCCCAGTACCCTCGAACTTCAGGAAAGAACATAAAATTCTCTGTTAGACATGGAAACCTACCAACAAACTCATCTTCAACCCTAAAAAAACTTAAACTCATTGTCTTTTCCAAAAACAAGACTACTTACAAAACTCCTCCACTCACCACCTTTTCAGCCAACCAAACTGCTACTGAACCAGTTGATCATACCAAACTCCTTGGCGTCACAATCGACAATCAACTAAAACTAGATGAACACATAGCTATAACTACACAAAAGTACTTATAAAATTAGGTCATCTCTACAGAGCCAAACGTCATTTCACCAACACCTCCAGACTAGACATTGTGAGGTCATTCCTTCTATCCACCCTTCTCCACTCTTCACAAATCTTCACTAACTTAAGTAAGACTGATCTTTATCAATTAGAGTCATGTTACAATAAAATATCTAAACTTGCAGCCAACATTCCCTATAGAGATCACCACTGCCTAGCTCTAAAAAATAACTTAACTGGATCGAGCTACCCCATTTACTTCAATTAAACTAACTCACTTTTGCACATACAATTTTAACCAAACCAAAAATCTGCGCTGACCTAAAAGACTTAAGCTGAGCCAACTAACTTCAAAGAACTACGTTCCTCTGATAAACATCTAATAAAAGTAACCAAATCTATGAACAGTTTCAGTGACTCACTATACTCCAACAAAATTTCCACGTCCTGGAACCAGTTACCTCAGCACATCCTTAATATTGACAACACCTCCATATTCAAGAAAACTTAGAGAACACATTTCCAACCGCTGACTCTGTCCTTGCTCTAACCCAGACTCATTACTCCATCCCATTACTTCCAACCGCTGACTCTGTCCTTGCTCTAACCCCGACTCATTACTCCATCCTATTACTTCCAACCGCTGACTCTGTCCTTGCTCTAACCCAGACTCATTACTCCATCCCATTACTTCCAACCGCTGACTCTGTCCTTGCTCTAACCCAGACTCATTACTCCATCCCATTACTTCCAACCGCTGACTCTGTCCTTGCTCTAACCCAGACTCATTACTCCATCCCATTACTTCCAACCGCTGACTCTGTCCTTGCTCTAACCCAGACTCATTACTTCATCCCATTACTTCCAACCGCTGACTCTGTCCTTGCTCTAACCCAGACTCATTACTCCATCCCATTACTTCCAACCGCTGACTCTGTCCTTGCTCTAAACCAGACTCATTACTCCATCCCATTACTTCCAACCGCTGACTCTGTCCTTGCTCTAACCCCGACTCATTACTCCATCCCATTACTTCCAACCGCTGACTCTGTCCTTGCTCTAACCCAGGCTCATTACTCCATCCCATTACTTCCAACCGCTGACTCTGTCCTTGCTCTAACCCAGACTCATTACTCCATCCCATTACTTCCAACCGCTGACTCTGTCCTTGCTCTAACCCAGACTCATTACTTCATCCCATTACTTCCAACCGCTGACTCTGTCGTTGCTCTAACCCAGACTCATTACTCCATCCCATTACTTCCAACCGCTGACTCTGTCCTTGCTCTAACCCAGGCTCATTACTCCATCCCATTACTTCCAACCACTGACTCTGTCCTTGCTCTAACCCAGACTCATTACTCCATCCCATTACTTCCAACCGCTGACTCTGTCCTTGCTCTAACCCAGGCTCATTACTCCATCCCATTACTTCCAACCGCTGACTCTGTCCTTGCTCTAACCCAGACTCATTACTCCATCCCATTACTTCCAACCGCTGACTCTGTCCTTGCTCTAACCCAGACTCATTACTCCATCCCATTACTTCCAACCGCTGACTCTGTCCTTGCTCTAACCCAGACTCATTACTCCATCCCATTACTTCCAACCGCTGACTCTGTCCTTGCTCTAACCCAGACTCATTACTCCATCCCATTACTTTCTGCCAGTAATGAGGGATCAACCATTTGCTGTTGACCACCTTTGGCAGTCAATCCCTCTATCGCATACGCTGGGTATATTTGTTTTCACGCAATGTTATCCCCGAGTCGCCTGCATTCGATTCAATTTACACCACAGTAATGATGTACTTTACTTGTACATGCAACTCCCAGCTGATGCTTTTTGTCGTCTGCATCTTACTTGTACTCTTTGTTTTTGTCGCATTTCTCTGTATAACCGTGTATCGTTATTTTAACACATTTTCTTTGTATAATTTTAACTTTATGTTTGTGTATGGAGCTTTTCTCCCTGGGTCTGCACTGAAAATGGGTTCCCAGCCAGACAACTACCCGGTAATTAAATGAAGAATAAATAAAGAAAATAAATAAAAAGTGTGAACTGTTGGGATTCAGACTTATTCCTCCACCTGTACAGTCTGGTGGCTTTATAGTAGTGATATAGATGAAAACATAATTGAAAAAAAATTAGACAACAACAACACTGGACCTTCGAATTAATGTAGAGTAGAAAGAAAAAGGAAAACAAAACGATTAACAAGTACGCCGTGTCCATTCTCGAATGGTGAGAGAAAAATGGCTCGAGACTGAGCTAAAGTACAAAAGAATGAGATGTGACACTGAGACTAGCTTTTACCGCTGCCAGGAAAAGCAAGGAGAGCGTCACAGTATGTTTACGAGTGTGGGTCAAGTAGAAGTGGAATAAATCGTGAACAGCACGTCAAAAGGCTGCCACAAAAACATCACAGCAGCCACATATCTTATGCCACTGAACAAAGATTTTATTTCAGTATTGTAAGTAGAACACAGATGGCACCTGCATTGACTTCATTCATGCATATCAGACTTGCAGGCGCTAAGGAAACAAAAGTTCTTTCAAGTTTCATCTCTTCTGAATGAATAAAAGCAATTTGGTTTGATAGATCATTCTGCTGGATATACAAATATATAAAGATGTACGGTTCTTTATAATTAAAGATAAAAACTAATTAAAAAATGAAAACACTGAAGTTCATCATCACACTTCAAGAAAGAAAGTCAAACCTGATTTGATTTGTATTCATCCTGTCTGCTGATTCTTTTGCCCTGCCAGAAGTTTCAAACGTTTAGTATTACCAAAGGGGGCTGGACATTTCTACCACAGGACAACCGGTTACTGAGCAGCCATGCAGCATCAGATTACTGTCCCTATGACTGAACTAGGAAGCAGAGTATGTGAGAATATTTCGTACCAAGAAAAATGGGAATGAGTAACGGCCACATACACCAGTAATTTTTCTTTCAAAGAGCCTGCTAAGAACAGGTAAAGGGAAGCTGTAAGCTGTATAAAAGATGTCCTTATTCTTCTGAGGAAAAGCTCAAGCAGTCACAAAGCTAACAGCTATTATTTTGTGACAGTTCTTTTGGTCCAGTAATAATAATGAATAATAATATTGTTATCAAATGTGTTGTTCCAGTAATGAAGCAACCTATCCAAGCACTATGCTACTGTTTTGCAGCTTAGACTTTATTGTATTAACAAAATAAATCATTTGCTTGTTTAATGTTTCCAACGGTGTCCACTTCAGGTATAAGGAATGTATAAGGACACTGATCCTTCCAGCTACAGTTAAAGCAACCCTGTAGCAATCAGCTCTGCATACCAGGAACCTTAACCCATCAACAGCATGTATAAGGAGTCTGTAGCTATCAGCAGCACATGAAAGGACCCCCTAATCATCAGCCACACATTTAAGGACTGTACATGGAGTTTATACCCCTAAGTTAAAAAGGTAAGGATGTTGGCTATCAGCTGTGCATACAGGGGCCTTTAACAGTCATTTAGAGGTGTGTCCTGCATGCATAAGAACACCCTACATACATCAGTTATAAACTTAGTATGAATGTAGCCATCAGCTCTACATTTACAGATCCTGTATCCATCTTTTACATATATAAGCACAAGTCTCTCTCATCAGTTATGGAGCTAAGGATGCGATGACCATAAGCTTTACTTACAGGGACCCTGTATCCATCATTTACTGGTGTAATGACACTTTGTTCTACATGTACAAGGACACCACTCACTCAGTTATGGACAATCGGATGGCTGTAGCCATCAGCTGCACATACAGGGATAATTTATCCTTCATTTACAGGTGATGGACAAAACATCATTACACCTGTAACTGTATATCGACTACAGGTAAACAGACTGTGTGAAGACTAGCTACAGGTACAAAAATGCTGTACCCACAATCAACAAATATAAGGACCATGCATTCTTTAGCTGCACATTTGAAAAAGTCTCCGTTTCCAACAAGTACCTCTGTAAAGACACCCTTAACCATCCATTATGGACTTAAGAATGCTATATAGATATCAGCTGCATGTACAATGTCCCTGCATCCACCATATGTAGGTGTAATGATGTTTTTCCCTACATGGACCCTGCAACCCTTAATTACAGTTGTAATAACACTATTCTACATGTTTAAGGACACCCTGCATCCAGCCATCAGTTCTACATACAGGGACCCTGTATCCATTAGTTACATGTATAAGGACATGTATGAGACAGATGTCGTTAGGTTGGAAGAGTCATAATCTAGTTTTGTTTGGGTTCAGGATTAGATGGGCATTGGCTAACCATGTTTCAACAGAAGTGAAAGATTCCTGTGTTGAGAATGAAGAGCTGACAGAGAAGTGGTAGCACAGATAAGTGTTGAATCATCTGCAGACTGTATTATAGAACCATGTGGAGTAGATGTGTGTAGATTATTAGTCACAGATAAGTGTTGGATCATCTGCATAGTGTATTATAGAACCATGTGGAGTAGGTGTGTGTAGATTATTAGTCACAGATAAGTGTTGAACCATCTGCATACTGTATTATAGAACCATGTGGAGTAGGTGTGTGTAGATTATTAGTCACAGATAAGTGTTGAATCATCTGCAGACTGTATTATAGAACCATGTGGAGTAGCTGTGTGTAGATTATTAGTCACAGATAAGTGTTGAATCATCTGCAGACTGTATTATAGAACCATGTGGAGTAGGTTTGTGTAGATTATTAGTCACAGATAAGTGTTGAATCATCTGCAGACTGTATTATAGAACCATGTGGAGTAGCTGTGTGTAGATTATTAGTCACAGATAAGTGTTGAATCATCTGTAGACTGTATTATAGAACCATGTGGAGTAGGTGTGTGTAGATTATTAGTTACAGATAAGGGTTGGATTATCTGCAGACTGTATTATAGAACCATATGGAGTAGGTGTGTGTAGGTTATTAGTCACAGATAAGTGTTGAATCATCTGCAGACTGTATTATAGAACCATGTGGAGTAGGTGTGTGTAGATTATTAGTCACAGATAAGTGTTGAATCATCTGCATACTGTATTATAGAACTGCGTGGAGTAGGTGTGTGTAGATTATTAATCACAGATAAGTGTTGAATCATCTGCGTACTGTATTATAGAACCATGTGGAGTAGGTGTGTGTAGATTATTAGTCACAGATAAGTGTTGAACCATCTGCGTACTGTATTATAGAACCATGTGGAGTAGGTGTGTGTAGATTATTAGTCACAGATAAGTGTTGGATCATCTGCATACTGTATTATAGAACCATGTGGAGTAGGTGTGTGTAGATTATTAGTCACAGATAAGTGTTGGATCATCTGCAGACTGTATTATAGAACCATGTGGAGTAGCTGTGTGTAGATTATTAGTCACAGATAAGTGTTGAATCATCTGCAGACTGTATTATAGAACCATGTGGAGTAGGTGTGTGTAGATTATTAGTCACAGATAAGTGTTGAATCATCTGCATACTGTATTATAGAACTGCGTGGAGTAGGTGTGTGTAGATTATTAATCACAGATAAGTGTTGAATCATCTGCGTACTGTATTATAGAACCATGTGGAGTAGGTGTGTGTAGATTATTAGTCACAGATAAGTGTTGAACCATCTGCGTACTGTATTATAGAACCATGTGGAGTAGGTGTGTGTAGATTATTAGTCACAGATAAGTGTTGAATCATCTGCGTACTGTATTATAGAACCATGTGGAGTAGCTGTGTGTAGATTATTAGTCACAGATAAGTGTTGAATCATCTGTAGACTGTATTATAGAACCATGTGGAGTAGCTGTGTGTAGATTATTAGTCACAGATAAGTGTTGAATCATCTGCAGACTGTATTATAGAACCATGTGGAGTAGGTGTGTGTAGATTATTAGTCACAGATAAGTGTTGGATCATCTGCAGACTGTATTATAGAACCATGTGGAGTAGGTGTGTGTAGATTATTAGTCACAGATAAGTGTTGAATCAGCTGCGTACTGTATTATAGATCCATGTGGAGTAGCTGTGTGTAGATTATTAGTCACAGATAAGTGTTGGATCATCTGCAGACTGTATTATAAAACCATGTGGAGGAGGTTTGTGTAGGTTTTTAGTCACAGATAAGTGTTGGATCATCTGCAGACTGTATTATAGAACCATGTGGAGTAGCTGTGTGTAGATTATTAGTCACAGGTAAGTGTTGAATCTTCTGCATACTGTATTATAAAACCATGTGGAGTAGGTGAGTGTAGATTATTAGTCACAGATAAGTGTTGAATTATCTGCAGACTGTATTATAGAACCATGTGGAGCAAAGTACAGTTTTGTACCTACCATAAATGTAGATGTTCGAGTGCTAATACAGCTGCAGTCATAACAGATGGGTTCTCCTGCCGTCAGGCGGGTCCTCGGTCGGCCGAATTCCAAAGTCTAGGTCCGGCGTCGGACGTCGTCACTTCTTCCCTGACGTCAGTGCGACAGGGGTGTAAAGGAACCAGTCGACGCCATTTTCTTCAGTTTTTCTTGCCCCAGATGTCAGGTGCCCCCAGAAGGAAGGCAATACATAAATTTATGAAATAATGCAATGCAATGTAATCAAAAAACAGTAGTTGCAAGCAAATACACCATAAAAGAATACCCCAGTCAGGTTGTATGAGGAGGTGTAAGCCTTTAGGCCTGTCCCTAGAGGGGAAGGAGGGAGGGAAACCTGGACTGCAGCTGTATTAGCACTCGAACATCTACATTTATGGTAGGTACAAAACTGTACTATGTTCATCGTGCATACAGCTGCAGTCATAACAGATGGGTAGAATCCCAAAGCTAAAAAAGGGGTGGTAGGCACTAGGTGGAACTAGGAGGAGCCAGGATGCCCTGCAAGACTGCAGTGGCAAAGCCTGCTCTAGATTTGGAGTATAGTGGTAGGTGATAGTGCTTGGAGAAGGTATGTACAGAACTCCAAGTGGCTGCTTCCAAAATATCTTTGGTAGGAACCCCCCTGAGGAAAGCTGCAGAGGTAGCTGTGGCCCTTGTGGAGTGAGATCTGATGCCTGCAGGTACAGTTTTACCATGAAAAGAGTAACAAAAACGTATGCAGTGGGCTATCCATTTTGAAATTGTCTGTTTGGAAATAGACTTCCCTTGAGCTCCTGTAGCATAGGACACAAAGAGTTGCTCTGATTTTCTGAAAGGCTTTGTTCTGTCCAAATAATAATGCAGCTGTCTGTGAATGTCCAAGGAATGTAGTAGTCTCTCTCCTTTGTTTTGAGGATTGGGGTAAAAGGTAGGTAAGTGGATAGCCTAATTCAAGGCTACCCTGGATACTACCTTAGGCATAAAGGACGGATTGGTTTGTAAGGAAACTCTGTCCTGATGGAAAATGATGAAAGGCTGCACAGCCATGAGGGCTTGTAGTTCCGAAACCCTGCGAGTTGAGGTGATAGCCAGAAGGAAGGCTGTTTTCCAGGACAAATATTGCAGTTCTGTTGAAGCAGCTGGCTCAAAAGGAGGCAAGGTCAGTTTTTCTAGAATGAAATTGAGGTCCCAAGCAGGTACTGGTTGTTTCCTTGGGGGTTTTATATTCTTAGCCCCTCTGAGGAACTGTCTTAAGAGGGGGTGAGAGAATAAAGGAGGATCAGTGTTGTATTCTGCAGAAATGGCTGAGGCATGGATTTTGATGGAGGAGAATGAAAGTCCACTGCTTAGCATCTCAGCTAGGTACTGTAATATTTGAGGTAAATTCAGTATTCCAGGATTCTGACCCTTTTTCTCATTCCAGGCACAAAACCGTTTCCATTTTGCGGAGTAGGCTTTTCTAGTAGAAGGCCTTCTGGCCTCCAAAATGACATCCTGCACCTCCTTGGAGAGTAGGGTCTGTTGTGAATTTAAGGAATTTTCCATGCGGCTAGATTGAGTGTTTTCAGCTGACTGTGAAGGGTTTTGAAGTTGTGCTGAGTCAGTAGAAGAGGCATTAGAGGCAGGATCCATGGTGGGGAATGAGTCAGGCTTCTCAGGAGTGGGTACCAGTGTTGTCTTGGCCAGTCTGTAGCAATGAGAATCATCTTTGGTCTGTCTGCTCTGGTTTTTAATAGAACTTTGGGCAGCAGAGGAAGAGGTGGAAAGGCATAAACTGTCATTGTTGTTCAACTGAAAGAGAGTGCGTCCACTTTCCAGGCCTGTGGGTGAAAGGTCCTTGAGCAAAATTTTGCCAACTGGTGATTTCTGTGGGAGGCAAAGAGATCTATGTCCGGCCTTCCCCATGCTTGAATTATCTTTGTAAACACTTGAGGATGCAACTTCCATTCGTGTGGATCTGTCATATTTCTGCTTAGGTTGTCTGCCAGCGTGTTTTCCTTACCTAGCAGGTACTGTGCTTGAAGTTTGATTTGTAATTCCAGAGCCATGTTCCAAAGAGACATGGCTAGCCTACATAAGGGGTATGAATGGGTTCCTCCCTGTTTGTTTATGTACAACATTACTGTAGTGTTGTCTGTCCTTATCAATAGCTGGCCTGGATGCAGTAGGTCTTTGAAAGCTATAATAGCATTTATTACTGCTAGCATTTCCTTTTGATTGATGTGTAGGTGCTTTTCGTTTTGGGACCATTTGCCCTGAATGCACCGATCTGTCATGTGCGCCCCCCCCAGGCATAGTCTGAGGCGTCTGTTGTGATGACTTTATTTGCTTGAGGCTTGCTGAATGGGAGACCTGTGTTTCTTTGGCAAGCTTGAGCCCACCACAGAAATTCCTTTTGAAGACATGGAATCAGTGGTATTATTGCTTCCAAACTGTGGCTGTGTTGAGACCATAGGTTTTTTAGGTACCATTGAAGTTTTCTCATATGCAGCTTTGCACATGGGATTAGTAGGATGCAAGATGCCATGAATCCCAGATCCTGCAGGATTTTCCTTGCAGTCAGCCTGGTGAAAGTTGCCAGTTTTCTGAAGTATTGAGTTAGTTGCCCTTGTTTCTCTGGCGTGAGGTAGGCCATCTGGGTGTTTGTATCCAAGCTGGCACCCAGGAAAATTATTGTTTGCGAGGGTATTAGCCTTGATTTCTTTTTGTTGACTGTGCATCCCAGAGAATTCAACAACATTATTACAAACGCCAGATGTTTCAGAAGAATGTGCTTGCTGTCCGCTTGGATCAGGCAGTCATCCAGATATGGGTATATTTGTATCCCTTGAAGTCTGCAGTAGGAAATTACTGATGCCAGGCATTTCGTGAACACTCTGGGTGCAGTAGATAAGCCAAAGGGCAATGCAGAGAATTGATAATGGGTTTAACCTGCAAGAAATCTGAGGTATCTTCTGCAATCTTGTCTGATTGGGACATGCAGGTATGCCTCCTTGAGGTCCAATGTTACCAGCCAAGACTCCTTGCCCAGCATGGGAAGAAGCTGCTGCAATGTGAGCATCTTGAATTTTGGTACAAGTAAAAATGTGTTTAGGATGGATAGGTCCAAAATAGGTCTCCAATCTTTTCCCTTCCTTGGTACCAGGAATAGTCTGGAATAAAAACCTTGACCCTGTTCTTGTGCAGGTACCTCTTGAATAGCTTTCATGTCCATGATATCTGAAATTTGTTTTTGTGCCTCTGCCCTTTGATTGTGTGGCAGGTTTGGCATGCCTCTCATTTTTGGAAGGGTGTGAAAATGGAATCTGTAGCCTCTGTCTATAATGTCCAGGATCCATTTGTCTTTTGTGACAATATGGCAATTTTTCAAAAATAATGCCAGTTTTCCACCTAAGGGTGCTGCCATTTGAGCCTTGCTTGGCATGCAAAGGGGAAAGTCATTGGCTCTGCTTTCTGAATGGCTGTGAACTATCCTCACCTCCTCTTTGTGAAGGTGCTTGCCATTGTCTGCCTCTAAACGATCCTTGAGATTGTCCTCTGCCCCTAGGGTGCCTGTATCTACCTCTTTGGGGTCTGTCCGTGGCTGGAAAGGACCAATTGTTGGAAGGCCAATTTCTACTGAAACGTGGAGGTTGTACCTGTAGGAAATCTTTCACTGTTTGCATTGATTTTGCGTTTTCCTCCATTTTCTTTAGTACCTCCTCAGCTTTAATACCGAACAATACATCTTTTTGCAGAGGGGCATCTAGTAATTTAGCTTTGACATGATCTAGTAAGGTTTGCTCTTTGAGCCAGGCATGTCTACGTATGACTGATTCTGTAACAGCAGCTCTACATGAGGCCTCTAAAGCATCAAAACCACATTGCAAGGTATGTTTACCCACTTGTTCTGCACTATGTATCAAATCCTGCAACTCCTTCAAATCTGGTTGTTCAGGTTGTGACATTTTGCTTCTCAACTGTGATAACAGAAACTGTTGGTACTTTAACATATGGAACTGACAGTTTAATGCTCTCATGGTTAAGGTGGCCGAGGTGTATACCTTTTTCCCCCACCTTTCAAAAGCTCTGGAATCTCTCTCTGAAGGTCATGGATTTTTAGCAGTGGAAGCCTTAATTCCCTTGGGACCCTGTGAAATAGTTTCTGGGTCGGCCGCATGGCTTTTGTATAGGAATTGGTGTGAGTCAGGGACCCGGTAATACCTGTCTGGCTTGACTGGAGCTGGAGGTAAAGAATCTGGGTTAAGGCAGGCCTCCGAATACACATCATCTAGAATGTCTAAGACAGGAGGTATAGCCAGAGGCCTGTGCTGAGGGAGTAAAAGGAAATCCCTAAGCCTTTTCTTGGAGTCTGAATACTCTTGGCCTACCCAGTGGAAGTGTTCCCTCAAGGTATGTAAGGTTTCCCCAAAAGAGTAATCCTCAGGGGGGGAGACAGAGGGAATGGACTCCTCTGCATCAGAATCTTCAAAAGGGGAGTAAGAATGTTCCTGGTCTTCAGAATGGTCTGAAATAATGGAGGCCTGGTCCGAGGAGGGGGATTCTTCCTCCACTCTGCGCCTTTTGTCCGGGGGGGTTGGGAACCCCTGATTAGTGTAATCAAATCCTCAGCCATTTTGAGCATCTGTTTTTTAGGCATGGGGCTTTGAGAAGGGCCCTGTGGAGCCTGTCTTTTAGTATGCATGGCTGCTTTAGACTTAGTGAAAGCCTTGATGGAAAAAGAAGAGGAAGGCCTGTAGACAACTTGAGAGGTGGCAGGTCTGTCTAAACTCTGAGTTTCACCGCCAAGAGTGGCTTCGGTATCAGTAGTTGGGGTATGGGCTGAAGAGCCTGCAACTTCGAGCACAGAAGACACCGCCAATGAAGTGTCATCGGTAGTCAGGGGCTGCGTAGGTGCCTCACTGAGAACCGGACCACCTGCAGTCGGCTTTGGCGTGGTGTCGGTAGAAGTCGCGGACCTCGTATGTCGGTCCTTATCTTTGCGTTTTTTACTCAAAACTGGAGTCGGAGTATCCGACGACATAATGTAATTAAATTTTTTGCCAAAATAGTGTTGGGCGAACTCCGCCCGATGCTTAATAGTACGTTTGTTGAATGTAGCACAAAAACGACAGGCCGAGACAGAGGGAATGAAAATCCTTATGCGGTATTTGCTTCCCACATGAAATACAATTATTAACTTTGTCTGACATCGGTCTGAGGCAAAAAAAGTTTCCCCAACGGGGTACTTAGCTTTCAAGAAGACTTCGGTTGAAAAATATTCGTAATCTCAGGAGCTGGCCGACCGGCACTTGCGAACTGCTTCTGCTTCGGGCACCGCACGGCAAGAAAGACAGAAGAAAATGGCATCGGCTGGTTCCTTTATACCCGTCGCACTGACGTCAGAGAAGAAGCGATGACATCCGACGCCTGACCTAGACTTTGGAATTCGGCCGACCGAGGACCCGCCTGACGGCAGGAGAACCCATCTGTTATGACTGCAGCTGTATGCACGATGAACATCTGTGTGTAGATTATTAGTCACAGATAAGTGTTGAATCATCTGCATACTGTATTATAAAACCATGTGGAGTAGGTGTGTGTAGATTATTAGTCACAGATATATGTTGAATCATCTGCGTACTGTATTATAGAACCATGTGGAGTAGCTGTGTGTAGGTTATTAGTCACAGATAAGTGTTGAATCATCTGCGTACTGCATTATAGAACCATGTGGAGTAGGTGTGTGTAGATTATTAGTCACAGATAAGTGTTGAATCATCTGCAGACTGTATTATAAAACCATGTGGAGTAGGTGTGTGTAGGTTATTAGTCACAGATAAGTGTTGGATCATCTGCGTACTGTATTATAGAACCATGTGGAGTAGGTGTGTGTAGATTATTAGTCACAGATAAGTGTTGAATCATCTGCAGACTGTATTATAGAATCATGTGGAGTAGGTGTGTGTAGATTATTAGTCACAGATAAGTGTTGAATCATCTGCAGACTGTATTACAGAACCATGTGGAGTAGATGTGTGTAGATTATTAGTCACAGATAAGTGTTGAACGATCTGCAGTCTGTATTATAGAACCATGTGGAGTAGGTGTGTGTAGATTATTAGTCACAGAAAAGTGTTGAATCATCTGCAGACTGTATTATAGAACCATGTGGAGTAGCTGTGTGTAGATTATTAGTCACAGATAAGTGTTGAATCATCTGCAGACTGTATTATAGAACCATGTGGAGTAGCTGTGTGTAGATTATTAGTCACAGATAAGTGTTGAATCATCTGAAGACTGTATTATAGAACCAGGTGGAGTAGGTGTGTGTAGGTTATTAGTCACAGACAAGTGTTGAATCATCTGCAGGCTGTATTATAGAACGGTGTGGAGTAGCTGTGTGTAGATTATTAGTCACAGATAAGTGTTGGATCATCTGCGTACTGTATTATAGAACCATGTGTAGTAGGTGTGTGTAGATTATTAGTCACAGATAAGTGTTGGATCATCTGCAGACTGTATTATAGAACCATGTGTAGTAGCTGTGTGCAGATTATTAGTCACAGATAAGTGTTGAATCATCTGCGTACTGTATTATAGAACCATGTGGAGTAGGTGTGTGTAGGTTATTAGTCACAGATAAGTGTTGAATCATCTGCAGAATGTATTATAGAACCATGTGGAGTAGGTGTGTGTAGATTATTAGTCACAGATAAGTGTTGAATCATCTGCAGACTGTATTATAGTACCATGTGGAGTAGGTGTGTAGATTATTAGTCACAGATAAGTGTTGAATCATCTGCAGACTGTATTATAGAACCATGTGGAGTAGGTGTGTGTAGATTATTAGTCGCAGATAAGTGTTGAATCATCTGTGTACTGTATTATAGAACCATGTGGAGTAGCTGTGTGTAGATTATTAGTCACAGATAAGTGTTGAATCATCTGCGTACTGTATTATAGAACCATGTGGAGTAGCTGTGTGTAGATTATTAGTCACAGATAAGTGTTGAATCATCTGCGTACTGTATTATAGAACCATGTGGAGTAGCTGTGTGTAGGTTATTAGTCACAGATAAGTGTTGGATCATCTGCAGACTGTATTATAGAACCATGTGGAGTAGGTGTGTGTAGATTATTAGTCACAGATAAGTGTTGAATCATCTGCAGACTGTATTATAGTACCATGTGGAGTAGGTGTGTGTAGATTATTAGTCACAGATAAGTGTTGAATCATCTGCAGACTGTATTATAGAACCATGTGGAGTAGGTGTGTGTAGATTATTAGTCACAGATAAGTGTTGAATCATCTGTGTACTGTATTATAGAACCATGTGGAGTAGCTGTGTGTAGATTATTAGTCACAGATAAGTGTTGAATCATCTGCGTACTGTATTATAGAACCATGTGGAGTAGCTGTGTGTAGATTATTAGTCACAGATAAGTGTTGAATCATCTGCGTACTGTATTATAGAACCATGTGGAGTAGCTGTGTGTAGGTTATTAGTCACAGATAAGTGTTGGATCATCTGCAGACTGTATTATAGAACCATGTGGAGTAGGTGTGTGTAGATTATTAGTCACAGATAAGTGTTGAATCATCTGCGTACTGTATTATAGAACGGTGTGGAGTAGGTGTGTGTAGATTTTTAGTAAAGAGGGAGAAAAGGAGAGGGCCTAAGATAGATCCTTGGGGGACACCAATGGATAAAGGAAGGCGTGGATGCCATAGAACAGATTGTTGATGGCCAGATAAATAGTTATTAAACCAAGTTGTGGCACATGGTGAGAACGATAGTTCATTTAGTACATCTATTAGTTTGGAATGGGAGACTATATCAAAAGCTTTTGATAGATCTAGAAGGATGGGAGATACAAAGTTATCGTTATTCCTGTGATGGTTTACGGTAATAGTGAAGGATAAGAGAGCAGTAGTGGTACTATGCGGTGGGCTGAGTATTTGAAAGAAGGTTATTTGTTAGTAAGAATTTCATCACCTGGAGATGAATACACCTTTTGGGTAACTTAGAAAGAGGTGTAAAAATAACAATTGGATGATAGTTTTCTTGACAGAGGATATCTCTCTGATGCCCCTTCACCCCTCACCCTTAAAATGTTCCATAAGAAAGGTGACATTCTTCATTGGGACCCAAAATGAGAACATCTTTATGACTCATATCACATCCCAATGTGGAGTGGATCTGGTTGGTATAGGCCAGTAGCACAGAGGGCAGTTTAACTGGTGAACACAGACCAATAGCTCAAAAGGCAACAGGTCTGATTGGTACAGGCTAGGTCCTCCTCATCCCACTTTGAGTCAGAGGAAACTACAGGGAGGGGGTGTATTGTCCTTTGACTTTACCCTCCAGACCCGGAGATACATGCATCTGGAGTAATGGAAAAGACATACATTCTACTTGGGGGTATTACACAGTATTCAGAGAATCTTTTATAATCAAAACTGGCAGGTAATACCTATGATGGAAGTTCACTCAGTGTCCTGTTTTTTAATGTCCATGCCTTAGACAACTGATGCCCTGTTTTTTTTTCTAGGTATAAAGTCATAGTAATCAGATGCCTAGATCTCTGTCTGGGTTACTAAAGCCTCAGTCATTTGTCCTGAACTGGCACCATTATCTTTGTATGAAATCAGTTTACTAGGCTTTTCTACTTCTTGTTTATCATACTGAAAGGGACATTTCCTATGTCTTTTACTTTTTTTCGGACTTCGAAGATTAAAAAAAGAAAGAGGTTCTAGCCATAAAATGTGGTGTTTAACTACAGCATACATGAATAATGTTTATTGTTCAATTACTGCTGCAGTAGCTGTAGCCATATGGGTTGTATTGTAACAACTAGACAGAAATTCCTAGAACTACGCAATAGAGTCAAAAAGCTAATAAAACGGGACAAATTCCAATACTACCAGTCTGCCCTAGACTCCTCTCAACACAGCCCCAAACAATTCTGGTCCCCCATAAACTCCATCCTCCACCCAGGTAAAGTCAGTACCCCTCCTCCTAACATCCCTCACTCCCCAGAAAATATTGCTACCTCATTCAACACACACTTCGCACAAACCATACTATCACTGGCTAAACAACACAACCCCCCTCCCCTCCAACCCACACCTTCAACTAGTAATCTCCCCACTGCCTTCTCTTTTTCTCTTGTACCTACCTCCAACATAAAAAAAACTCTTAACTAAACTTAAGCCCACCAGATTAGCAGCAGACAACCTCCCAAGTGAATACCTACAAATCGCAGCTGATGCTCTGGCCTACCCAGTATCCATCTTGATTAACCAATCTCTGTCAGAAAGTTACGTTCCCACACTGTGGAAAGTATCACATATAATTCCCCTCCACAAAGGCGGACCCTCCACAGAACTAACCAATTACCGCCCCATAGCTATTCTCTCTCCACTCTAATACACTTTCAGGTCTCAGACTACCTCCTTACTAACAACCTCCTTTCCAGTACTCAGCATGGTTTCTGACCAAACCATAACACCACCACTGCCTTACTCTCCTTTACTAACACTATCCTTCACCATAAAAACAATGGCTATCTCTCCTCTGCTACTTTCCTAGACTTATCTAAAGCATTTGACATGGTCCCACACAAACAACTTATCTCTGTTCTCAATAACCTGTCCTTCTCACAATCAGTTACCAACTGGTTTCAGAGTTACCTGTCTGACCGCCAACAATCCATTGTATGGCAGAATGACATATCTCCCCAACTACCTGTCTCCATAGGGGTTCCCCAAGGATCCATCCTTGGACCCCTACTCTTCTCTGTTTACACCAATAATCTAGCCTCTGCCACCAAACATGGCACACTCATACAATACGCAGATGACTCAACCATCATCTGCTCAGCCCAGTCCCTACCCAAACTGAAAAAAGTCACACAGGAAGCCTTTTCCTCTGTTGAAACTTGGTTATCCGATGCCCAATTAATACTCAACCCAAACAAAACTAAACTACTCATCTTCCAACCCACCAAACATACTCAAAACAACTCTCACTTTAACATCACAGCAAAAGACAACACCACTATATACCCAACTGAACACACCAAATTGCTAGGAGTGGAAATAGACAATAAACTAAAATTTGACATTCACATATCCTTGACCATAAAAAAAGTCTACAAAAAACTAGTGAGCACTATACAGAAATAAGCAACTTCTCACCAAAGCAGCAAAGATTTCAGTAGCAAATTCCCACCTTATCTCCACCCTACTTTATGCCTGTCCAATACATACCAACCTAAGGCAATGCAATCTAAACAAGCTAGAGACCTGCTACAACAAAATCGCCAAATTTGCCACAGGGGCATCCTACCGTAGTCACCACTGTCTCTCACTTGCTGAACTGGGCTGGCTTGAACTCCCTCACCTCCTTCAATGGTATCAACTCTCACTTGCCCACAAACTAGTAAACCATCCACTAAATGTCCCATCCCTCCAGAATCTACTCCAACCCTATCGCACCACCAGACCACTAAGATCCAGCAACACAAATCACTTGCAGATCACTAAAGCCAATAACTCTGCTGGTGAAGCACTATTCTTTTGCACCATAGCCAAATTATGGCACTCCCTCCCACCCACAATTACCTCCATACCATCATGCACCCACTTCAAAACTTTACTAAAAGCGCACCTAAAAACATGCTGGCTATGCCCTTGCAACTCCCACTCTAATATCACCCACCCCAACCAACCACTACCTTTCTTTCCACTCCACTAACTACCTTGATTATAGCAAGCTCAGATGCTCATAAGCCAGTACTTATTATACAGCAGGAACTTCTTCTTGTAACATTTGTTAATTTCTGTTATGTACTTCACAGATAAAGATTCTAGTTGTCTACTGATGTACTATGTTCTTCATCTGTAAATATGTTGTAAGTAATTGCTATGTAAATTGTTAATCGCTATGTAATCCAATGTAACTACTGTCTGTTTATTTTAACTGTGGAGCTTTTCTCCCCGGGCCTCCGCTGAAAATGGACCTACGTCCAGTCGGACACTCCCAGTCAACAAATATAAATAAATAAATAAATAAAATAAATAAACAAGCAGGCAGCATTGAAAACTTTGGGGTACCTTCCTCAGGGTCTATATCAGTACCACGAAATGACATCTCTTCCAACACCTAAACATCAACACCTAATGAGCAAAATCCAAAAAGCAACAACGGCCACTTCCGCAAATTTTTTCACAGGGAAAAAAATTTCCTTGGCTGTTATCAGGAATTTGCTCTTTTCTTCAATGTAGAGCGATCTCAGAGTTGGTATATTTAGTTATGGGGATGGGGGCACAGCCCCCATATCGGGGTTGTGGGGGGTGAAGCCCCCCACTTGGTTAGGGTTTGAAAGTTTGTTTTCCTGTTGGTCGGCCAAGTAAATCTTTTCCCTGTGAAAAAATTTGCAGAAGTGGCCATTCGTGCATTTTGGGTTTCGCTCAGTAGGTGTCAATGCTTAGGTGTTCGAAGAGATGGTTTTTCGTTGTTGTAATATAGACCCCCTTCCTCATGCCATAACCACTGAAGGGCTCAGAGATCAGTAGTTAAAAGACATAACCTCCAAAATGTTCTTGTAGTCGAAGTGAGGAACGGACAACTAGTGCTTCATCAAGGTTGGGCAGATAAGAAACCCTTGAGGGAAAACCTTCCACTTCAGTAAAATTTCTGAGGAAAAGTTTACCTTTTCTATAGAAAACTATACTTTTCAGCTAGGAACTGTTTTAGCGGTTATTACTAAAAATGTACTTCACAAATGGGAACTGTTTTAGTGGTTATTACTAAAAATGTACTTCACAAATGGGAACTGTTTTAGTGGTTATTACTAAAAATGTACTTCACAAATGGGAACTGTTTTAGCGGTTATTACTAAAAATGTACTGCACAAATGGGAACTGTTTTAGCGGTTATTACTAAGAATGTACTTCACAAATGGGAACTGTTTTAGTGGTTATTACTAAAAATGTACTGCACAAATCGGAACTGTTTTAGTGGTTATTACTAAAAATGTACTTCACAAATGGGAACTGTTTTAGTGGTTATTACTAAAAATGTACTTCACAAATGGGAACTGTTTTAACGGTTATTACTAAAAATGTACTTCACAAATGGGAACTGTTTTAGTGGTTATTACTAAAAATGTACTTCACAAATGGGAACTGTTTTAGTGGTTATTACTAAAAATGTACTTCACAAATGGGAACTGTTTTAGCGGTTATTACTAAAAATGTACTTCACAAATGTTAATTCTCTTTTCTCTTTTCATTTATACCTAAAGTTGTTTCAAAGTTATTTTAGTCAAGCTATTAAAATCCCTGTCTGTTTTCCAGAGGATTTTACATACTCTGGATGTCCACAGGTAATGTGGAAACTATGGTGACAGGATGAAGTCAGGAGTTCAGATCAACTGTTAATTTCTTATGAAGGTGAAATAATTTTTAAATGGTTGTTTCATGCTACTGTGTTTTGCTACTCTCCCCATATCAAGTTACTTTCAACCAAGTCAGGGTTCCCTCTACCATGGCGTTGGCTTCTTCTGTGTCCTTTTGTAAAGGGGTGAACTCTACAAGGACTTTTGAGGCAGCAGCTTGATCCTCTATGCATACTGTTACAAAATAGTACAAATTAGATACTTTTCCAGGTCCAGAGCAGGTTTGGCTATGACTGTTCTCCAGGGTCCGCTGGACTCTAACCTTCCTCCTTCTCCCTTCACTTCTAAGCTCTAGTAATCTGTTGCCATTGCAGTGATTTAATGGTGACCGTAGCACAGTTATGTAAGTTAACTTACCATAACAGTACATCTTAGAATACCAACGATTTTTCTACAGCTCTCCTTGAGTCATTCAGCAGTTAGGGTGCATGGAAGGTGCCATAAAGCTCTGGATGCTGGCCGGTTGTCACATTCTTGGCAAGATATAACCCATATAGCTTAGGGTATTGCAGATTAACTTGCACCACTTTACTTTCTCTGGTGAAGTGCAAACCCCTAAGGTCTCAAACTTACCTTAGTGATGCTTTCTAGTTAAGTTTTGAGAATCATTCTCTTCTAGGCAAGACAGTCATTGTAAACGGTAGTCCTTAGAGGGGAAATGGGTTTCTCACAAGAAATTCTTCTTCAGAGACATCACTAGATGCTGCAAAATACCAAGACTGATCACTATAAACAAGAAATAATGTCTGACAGTGCAGCTGTAACTGGGGACAGATGCTGCAGGAAGAGGTCCACTACACCCCTGGAAGGACATTATTTCTGCAATAACAGCCTCCCTGGAGAGTATGACTTTGTTTAGACAACCAGCTTTTGCCCTTGTGGTTCCAAATTCAAAATCATTTCTCTACCCCATGTCTAAAGTGAACTCTATCCCCCTGTTGAAAGTGAAGTCCTGTCCATCCAGCTACTTCGGTATGTTGCATTTTTGAATTTCTTCACAGAAGTGGTCCATTATTTCATTCTGGTTTGACTTTGTACTCAAAACAATTACAGATAAGCTTCTACTGCATTAAAAATTGGATATGTGATGTCTTTCTGCTGTTAATGTCTAGCAAATATATCATCCGCCTTCTACTGGCTTTTAGCTCTAGGATTCAGTGACAGCATCTAACTTTTTTGCTTTATGAACTGCACAGCTACAGCGAGTACATTTTTAGCGTATTGCCATCTGGTAAAGTGTTATTTTTCTCTGCTAATCTCTAGCATATACATTAGCATGTTTCTGCTGGCTTCTAATGAAGGTTTCGGTTGTAGAACCTGATTTTATGAACAAAATAGTTACTGGCTAGTCTAATTAATTGTTAATAATATGAGACAGTTCTGTTTGTGAAGAGTTGGGCCATTGCCTAGTTTTTTCATATGTGTTAAAACTCAAGCTGCTTATTCTAAAGTGTTTAAATGTCACATTTATAGACTGTATATGTTGTCTAGCAAAGAGCGGGACCTACCTAAGATAGGTGTTCTACGTGTCCTTCTAAGATCAGTAAACCTCCATTTCAGTAATCCCAAATTTGCATGCCAACACATATCTCCTGTTAGCTACTTTATTTTCCATCTGTCCTTCTAAACTGTGGAAGCCACCATTTTAGTAATCCAAAACTTGCATACCTAGACATATCTCCTGTTAGCTTCTTTATTTTCCTGTTTAAATACTATAAAGCAGAAATGCACAACTGTGAAACAAAGAGCACTACTTATGTTGGCCAAACACCATGAAATACGGCAAGGAAAAGATGAATATTACTTTAGCTAGCCAGTTCAACCATCAAACAATCCTAATTATTTTAATCTGTCTCTCTGGCCCAGTCTACTGAGCACTTAGTATCTCTGACAATCCTGCTGCAAAACTTAACATAATCTCACTACCAAGGGAACTTCTACAGCTGAAATTTACTCCAGTTGCAAAAGTACAAAAGAAGAAATTCCTTCAAAAGAAGAAATTCCTTCAATTAAAACCTATGTTAGGCCGTTTCCAAGATTCAAATTAAACTTAAGAAATATCTTGTTTTCCCTCACTTCTGCATCAGTGCAGCGTTGAATCTGCCTCCACTCCTGCATCAGTGTAGTGTTGAATCTGCCTCCACTCCTGCATCAGTGCGGTGTTGAATCTGCCTCCACTCCTGCATCAGTGCGGTGTTGAATCTGCCTGCACTCCTGCATCAGTGCGGTGTTGAATCTGCCTCCACTCCTGCATCAGTGTGGTGTTGAATCTGCCTCCACTCCTGCATCAGTGTGGTGTTGAATCTGCCTCCACTCTTGCATCAGTGTGGTGTTGAATCTGTCTCCACTCCTGCATCAGTGTAGTGTTGAATCTGCCTCCACTCCTGCATCAGTGTAGTGTTGAATCTGCCTCCACTTCTGCATCAGTGTGGTGTTGAATCTGCCTCCACTCCTGCATCAGTGTGGTGTTGAATCTGCCTCCACTCCTGCATCAATGTGGTGTTGAATCTGCCTCCACTCCTGCATCAGTGTGGTGTGGTGTTGAATCTGCCTCCACTCCTGCATCAGTGTGGTGTTGAATCTGCCTCCACTTCTGCATCAGTGTGGTGTTGAATCTGCCTGCACTCCTGCATCAGTGTGGTGTTGAATCTGCCTGCACTCCTGCATCAGTGTGGTGTTGAATCAGCCTCCACTCCTGCATCAGTGTGGTGTTGAATCAGCCTCCACTCCTGCATCAGTGTGGTGTTGAATCAGCCTCCACTCCTGCATCAGTGTGGTGTTGAATCTGCCTCCACTCCTGCAGCAGTGTGGTGTTAAATCTGCCTCCACTCCTGCATCAGTGTGGTGTTGAATCAGCCTCCACTCCTGCATCAGTGTGGTGTTGAATCAGCCTCCACTCCTGCATCAGTGCGGTGTTGAATCTGCCTCCACTCCTGCATCAGTGTGGTGTTGAATCTGCCTCCACTCTTGCATCAGTGTGGTGTTGAATCTGTCTCCACTCCTGCATCAGTGTAGTGTTGAATCTGCCTCCACTCCTGCATCAGTGTAGTGTTGAATCTGCCTCCACTTCTGCATCAGTGTGGTGTTGAATCTGCCTGCACTCCTGCATCAGTGTGGTGTTGAATCTGCCTCCACTCCTGCATCAATGTGGTGTTGAATCTGCCTCCACTCCTGCATCAGTGTGGTGTGGTGTTGAATCTGCCTCCACTCCTGCATCAGTGTGGTGTTGAATCTGCCTGCACTCCTGCATCAGTGTGGTGTTGAATCAGCCTCCACTCCTGCATCAGTGTGGTGTTGAATCAGCCTCCACTCCTGCATCAGTGTGGTGTTGAATCTGCCTCCACTCCTGCAGCAGTGTGGTGTTGAATCTGCCTCCACTCCTGCAGCAGTGTGGTGTTAAATCTGCCTCCACTCCTGCATCAGTGTGGTGTTGAATCTGCCTCCACTCCTGCATCAGTGTGGTGTTGAATCTGCCTCCACTCCTGCATCAGTGTGGTGTTGAATCTGCCTCCACTCCTGCATGAGTGTGGTGTTGAATCTGCCTCCACTCCTGCATCAGTGTGGTGTTGAATCTGCCTCCACTCCTGCATCAGTGTGGTGTTGAATCTGCCTCCACTCCTGCATCAGTGTGGTGTTGAATCTGCCTCCACTCCTGCATCAGTGTAGCGTTAAATCTGCCTCCACTCCCACTAACAGGCCTTACACTGCTTGTTCCAAACCTCAAAGTCACTCTAAACATTAGAAGCACATGCAACAAAATCATACATTTTCATGCCTGGATGACTCAACACAACCTGGATATCCTACCCACAACAGAGATGACATGGCTAAAGCCTGAAATTAAAGATGCTAAAATACTGCTCCTGGTTATATTAGACGTGATATCTAAAAAAGCAGGCGGAACAGATACAGTTTTCCCAAAATATGCTCATAGTAATTCCCTATACAGGGAGAATCCCATATTTTGGAAAAGTAGAAACCCTAATCTCATTCCTAAAACCTAATAGGGCCAAGAGCATATGCTTTGCTGTGCTATATATCACCCCAGAACATTCTAATACTTGAAAACATCCTATCCTAGATAGCAGATACAATCACAAACGAAATTATCCTCCTGGGTGATGTAAACATTGACTGGCAGTCTCTATCTACAAATTCAGCAATCAACAGCATGAATATCTTTGGATTATTTCAACGTTTTAATACACCAACAAGATATGGCAAAAACAACATCCAACATACACTAAGTGACCACCTGCCAGCTTATAACCACAGGACTACTACACAACTAACAAAAGAATAGAAGCTCAAAACTACCTGTAATCTGTCCAATTTCTCCAAAGAGCCTTTCACTGAAACTCTGAAAGCTAACTGGTCCATCCTAAAAGACTCCCCTTAAATGATGCAGTTAAATACTTCAGTGCAGCATTTTAAATATTTTTGACAACTCAGCCCCAGAGTGTACAAACATGATTAAAAACAGCCATACCCCATGGCTCACAACCAATGCAAACTTCTTATGAAAGACAGAAACAAAGTCTGGATAAAGTGGCAAAAAGAATAAAAATGACAACAATTAGTAACTATTCCTACAGCTATGAAACCAAGTCAAGAAACAAGTTAAGAGGTAAAAATGTCTTAATATACTCACCTACAAGAAAGCCATAAAAATAATTCTGCTTTTCCATATCCTGTCTTATCAGACCATGTACAAAAAAGAATCCCAGGCCTTACCAAGACATTCCCCTTCTTCAAACAGCTACCTATTTCAATATGTACTTCATAGAATGCATAGCCAACTTTACCTCAGTCTCACCTAACACACTCACTTTCATGCAGCTAACGTCCCCTACCTTAGACCAGCACATTTCCTTGACAAAACTCACCTACGTGCACCATCTCCAATACACACACAGACAACTCCACCCACTTTATCTTTTAGCCAGTTTCTATAACTCTCACAAAAAGCTTTTACATAAACTAAAACCTTGTTCCTCTCACAATACCTAAATGTATTATTTATTTATTTATTGAGATCTGATTACCAGAAAAGTCTGACTTTTTAGAAGTCCATTTTCAGAGGAGGCCCAGGAAGAAAAGCTTCAAATTATTGCAAACCATTTTAAGAACAATAATTTTGCAATGTTCAAAAATAAAACAAAAACATCTGCAGTTTAAATAATTATAGCAAATTGGACAGAATATAAAAACATTGGTTATGAATCGATACAAGGTATATGACATTGGTTATGAATCGATGCAAGGTATATGACAATCATTTAATATTTAGAAAATTTTTAGACAGTCTGTTGAGAAATTAAAGGTGAGTTAGTCTAATACAAACAGGAATTGCAATATGAAGTGAGGGAAAAAACAGGCTTATGGTATCATTAGAGAAAGAAAGTCAGGGAAGAGAATTAATAGA
This sequence comes from Protopterus annectens, assembly GCF_019279795.1. Taxonomy (NCBI): domain Eukaryota; kingdom Metazoa; phylum Chordata; order Ceratodontiformes; family Protopteridae; genus Protopterus; species Protopterus annectens. The sequence goes on along the minus strand of NC_056750.1, from coordinate 872,454,297 downwards.
AGTAAGTGAAGAAGAGAGAGGAAGGAGGCATAAGGAATGAAAAGGAACTTGTTCACATTTCGGGATATAGTTTATCCTGGTTTTGACAAGAACAGGGACAGATTTTAACTAGGAAGTCTTTCAGAATGGTTTTAAAAGGTGGGAGGGCAGGAAAGTACAGTTTTGTACCTACCATAAATGTAGATGTTCGAGTGCTAATACAGCTGCAGTCATAACAGATGGGTTCTCCTGCCGTCAGGCGGGTCCTCGGTCGGCCGAATTCCAAAGTCTAGGTCCGGCGTCGGACGTCGTCACTTCTTCCCTGACGTCAGTGCGACAGGGGTGTAAAGGAACCAGTCGACACCATTTTCTTCAGTTTTTCTTGCCCCAGATGTCAGGTGCCCCCAGAAGGAAGGCAATACATAAATTTATGTAATAATGCAATGCAATGTAATCAAAAAACAGTAGTTGCAAGCAAATACACCATAAAAGAATACCCCTAGAGGGGAAGGAGGGAGGGAAACCTGGACTGCAGCTGTATTAGCACTCGAACATCTACATTTATGGTAGGTACAAAACTGTACTATGTTCATCGTGCATACAGCTGCAGTCATAACAGATGGGTAGAATCCCAAAGCTAAGAAAGGGGTGGTAGGCACTAGGTGGAACTAGGAGGAGCCAAAATGCCCTGCAAGACTGCAGTGGCAAAGCCTGCTCTAGATTTGGAGTATAATGGTAGGTTGTAGTGTTTGGAGAAGGTATGCACAGAACTCCAAGTGGCTGCTTCCAAGTTATCCTTGGTAGGAACTCCTCTGAGGAAGGCTGCAGAGGTGGCTGTGGCCCTGGTGGAATGAGTTCTAATGCCTGTAGGAACAGTTTTGCCATGAAAGGAATAGCAAAAGCATATGCAGTGGGCTATCCATTTTGAGATTGTCTGCTTGGAAATTGGCTTTCCTGGAGCTCCTACCGCATAGGCCACAAAGCGCTGTTCTGATTTTCTGAAAGGCTTTGTTCTGTCCAAATAATAACGCAGTTGCCTGTGGATGTCCAAGGAATGTAGTAATCTCTCCCCTTTGTTTTGAGGATTGGGATAAAAAGTAGGTAAATGTATGGCCTGATTTAAAGCTACCCTGGATACCACTTTAGGCATAAAGGACGGGTTTGTTCGTAAGGAAACTCTGTCCTGATGGAAGATGATAAAAGGCTGGACAGCCATGAGGGCCTGTAGTTCTGAAACTCTACGAGCTGAAGTGATAGCCAGAAGGAAAGCTGTTTTCCAGGACAAATATTGCAAATCTGATGAAGCAGCTGGCTCAAAAAGATGCAAAGTCAGTTTTTCCAGAATGAAATTTAGATCCCAAGCAGGTATTGGTTGTTTCCTTGGAGGTCTTAAATTCTTAGCCCCTCTGAGGAACTGTCTTAAAAGAGGGTGAGAGAATAAAGGAGGATCAGTGTTGTATTCTGCAGAAATGGCTGAGGCATGGATTTTGATGGAGGAGAACGAAAGCCCACTGCTTAGTAGTTCAGCCAAATATTGTAGTATTTGAGGTAAATTCAGTTTTCCAGGGTTCTGGCCCTTTTTCTCATTCCAGACACAAAAACGTTTCCATTTTGCGGAGTAAGCTTTTCTAGTTGATGGCCTTCTGGCCTCCAAAATGACATCCTGCACCTCCTTGGAGAGTAGGGCCTGCTGTGATGTTAAGGAATCTTCCATGTGGCTAGATTGAGTGTTTTTAGCTGACTGTGAAGAGTTTTGAAGCTGTGCTGAGTCAGGAGAAGAGGTATTAGAGGCAGGGTCCATGGAGGGGAATAAGTCAGGCTCCTCAGGAGTGGGTACCAGTGTTGCCTTGGCCAGTCCGGAGCAATGAGGATCATCTTTGGTCTGTCTGCTCTGGTCTTCAATAGGACTTTGGGCAGCAGAGGAAGAGGCGGGAAGGCATAAACTGTCATTGATGTCCAGCTGAAAGAGAGAGCGTCCACTCTCCAGGCCTTTGGGTGGAAGATCCTCGAGCAGAATTTTGTCAATTGATGATTTTTGTGGGAGGCAAAGAGATCTATGTCTGGCCTTCCCCATTCTTGGATTATTTCTGTAAAAACTTTTGGATGCAACATCCATTCGTGTGGATCTGTCATATTCCTGCTTAGGTTGTCTGCCAGCGTGTTTTCCTTGCCTGGCAAGTACTGTGCTTGTAGTTCCATTTGTAAGTCCATGGCCATGTTCCAAAGTGATATGGCCAGTCTGCATAGGGGATAGGAATGTGTTCCTCCCGGTTTGTTTATGTACCACATAACTGTGGTGTTGTCTGTTCTTATCAATAGTTGACCTGGTTGTAGAAGGTCCTTGAAAGCTGTAATAGCATTTATTACTGCTAGCATTTCTTTTTGATTGATGTGAAGGTGCTTTTCTTTTTGGGACCATTTGCCCTGAATGCACCGATCTGTCATGTGCGCCCCCCAAGCGTAGTCCGAGGCGTCTGTTGTGATGACTTGATTTGCTTGAGGCTTGCTGAATGGGAGACCTGTGTTTGCTTGACATGCTTGAGCCCACCACAGAAATTCCTTTTGCAGACATGGAAGTAGTGGGATTATTGTTTCCAAACTGTGGCTGTGTTGAGACCATATGTTTTTTAGGTACCATTGTAGTTTTCTCATATGCAGCTTTGCACATGGGATTAGCAAGATGCAAGATGCCATGAATCCCAGAGCCTGCAGGATTTTCCTTGCAGTCAGCCTGGTGCAATTTGCCAGTGTTTTGAAATATTGAATTAGTTGCCCCTGCTTCTCTGGCGTGAGGTAGGCCATCTGGGTGTTTGTGTCCAAATTGGCACCCAGGAAAATTATATTTCGAGAGGGTATTAGCCTTGATTTCTCTTTGTTGACTGTGTATCCCAGAGAGTTTAATAACATTATTACATAAGCCAGATGTTTCAGAAGAATGTGCTTGCTGTCCGCTTGGATCAGGCAGTCGTCCAAATAAGGGTATATTTGTATCCCTTGAAGTCTGCAGTAGGCAATTACTGATGCCAGGCATTTCGTGAATACTCTGGGCGCAGTAGATAAGCCAAAGGGCAATGCAGAGAATTGATAATGGGTTGAACCTGCAAGAAATCTGAGGTATCTTCTGCAATTTTGTCTGATTGGGACATGCAGGTATGCCTCCTTGAGGTCCAATGTTACCAGCCAAGACTCCTTGCCCAGCATGGGAAGAAGTTGCTGTAGAGTGAGCATCTTGAATTTTGGTACGAGTAGGAATGTGTTTAGGATGGAAAGATCCAAAATAGGTCTCCAATCTTTTCCCTTCCTTGGCACCAGAAATAGCCTTGAATAAAAACCTTGACCTTGTTCGTGTGTAGGTACCTCTTGAATAGCTTTCATGTTTATAAGATCTGAAATTTGCTTTTGTGCCTCTCCCCTTTGATTGTGTGGCAGTTTTGGCATGCCTCTCATTTTTGGAAGGGTATGAAAGTGGAATTTGTAGCCTCTGTCTATAATGTCCAAGATCCATTTGTCCTTTGTGACAACATGCCAATTTTTTGAGAATAGTGCCAGCTTTCCTCCTAAGGGAGCTGCCATTTGAGACCTGGTTGGCCTGCAAAGGGGAAAGTCATTGGGTTTGCTTTCTGAAAGATTGTGAGTTGTCCTCACCACCTCTTTGTGTAGGAGCTTGCCATTGTCTGCCTCTGTACGATCCTTGTGGTTGTCCTCTGCCCCTCGGGCGCCTGCATCTGCCTCTTTGGGGTCTGTCCGTGGCAGGAAAGGACCAGTTTTTGGAAGGCCAATTTCTACTAAAATGTGGTGGTTGAACCTGCAGAAATTCTTTCACGGTTTGCATTGATTTAGCTTTTTCCTCCATTTTTCGTAATACTTCCTCAGCATTTGCCCTAAATAGTATATCCTTTTGAAGAGGGGCGTCTAGTAATTTAGCTTTGACATGATCAGGCAAGGTTTGTTCCTTGAGCCAAGCATGCCTGCGTATGACTGAGCCTGTAACAGCAGCTCTACATGAGGCCTCTAGAGCATCAAAACCACATTGTAAGGTATGTTTACCCACTTGTTCTGAACTATGCATCAAATCCTGCAACTCCTTCAAGTCTGGTTGTTCAGGTTGTGACATTTTACTTTTTAATTGAGATAACAGAAACTGTTGGTATTTTAGCATATGAAACTGACAGTTTGAGGCCCTCATGGTTAAGGTAGCCGAGGTATATACCTTTTTTCCCCACCTTTCTAAGGATCTGGAATCTCTCTCGGAAGGCAATGGATTTTTGGCTATAGAAGCCTTAACTCCCTTGGGTTCCTGTGAGATGGTTTCTAGGTCAGCAGCATGGCTTTTGTAAAGAAATTGGTGTGAGTCAGGAACCCTGTAGTACCGGTCAGGCTTAACTGGAGCTGGAGGTAGAGAGTCCGGGTTAAGGCAGGCCTCCGAGTAAACATCATCTAGGATGTCCAAGACAGGAGGTATAGCCAGAGGCCTGTGCTGAGGTAACAAAATAAATTCCCTGAGCCTTTTCTTGGAATCTGAATAATCCTGGCCTTCCCAGTGGAAGTGTTCCCTTAAGGTATGCAAAGTTTCCCCAAATGAGAAATCTTCAGGGGGGATACAGAAGGAATAGACTCCTCTGCATCAGAGTCTTCAAAAGGGGAGTAAGCCTGTTCCTGATCATCAGAGTGTTCTGAAATAATGGATCCCTGATCAGAGGAGGGGGAATCTTCCTCCACTCTGGGCCTTTTGTCCAGAGGTGGCTGAGAACCTCTGATTAGAGAAATTAAATCCTCAGCCATTTTAAGCATCTGTCTCTTAGGCATGGGGCCTGGAGATGGGCCCTGTGTAACTGGTCTCTTAGGGTGCATGGTTGCTTTAGACTTGGTGAAAGCCTTGATGGAGAAAGAAGAGGAAGGTCTGAAGACACCTTGAGTGGAAGTGGACCTGTCCACATTCTGTGTTTCAACGCCAAGAGTGGCTTCGGTATCTGTAGTCGGGGTGTGGGCCGAGGAGCCTGCAACCTCGGGTACAGGAGACACCGCCAAAGATGTGTCATCGGTAGTCAGGGGCTGCGTAGTCGCCTCACTGAGAACTGGACCATGTGTAGTCGGCTTTGGCATGGTGTCAGTAGAGGCCACGGACCTCGAGTGTCGGTCCTTGTCTTTGCGTTTTTTAGGCAAAACTGGTGTCGGAGTATCCGACGACATGGTATAGTTAAATGCTTTCCCAAAAAAATGCTGGGCGAACTCTGCCCGACGCTTAATAGTGCATTTGTTGAATGTAGCACAACAGTGACAGACCGAGACGTCGTGGTCTGGGCCTAAACAAGGTATAAAGGGAATGGAAATCCTTATGCGGTATTTGCTTCCCACAAGAAATACAATTATTAACTTTGTCTGACATCGGTCTGATGCAAGAAAAGTTTCCCCAACGGGGTACTTAGCTTTTAAGAAGACTTCGGTTTTCCAAATTTTTCGTAATCTCAGGAGCTGGCCAACCGGCACTTGCAAACTGCTTCTGCTTCGGGCACCGCGCGGCAAGAAAGGCTGAAGAACATGGCGTCGGCTGGTTCTTTTATACCCCTGTCGCACTGACGTCAGGGAAGAAGCGACGACAACCAACGCCGGACCTAGACTTTGGAATTCGGCCGACTGAGGACCCACCTGACGGCAGGAGAACCCATCTGTTATGACTGCAGCTGTATGCACGATGAACATCTGAGCTGATAGATATGGGTAAAGAGTTCCTTAAATCTCGCTTCAAATGCAACAGCATACTCGCTCAGCATTCTTAATAATAGATGCATAACAGAATCCTGTGTCCCCAACATATGGAAAATGGTACATATTACCCACTTACATAAAAGAGGTAATTCCACTGACATTACAAATGCCTGTCCAATAACCATCCAGTCTCCTGTCTCTAAAATCCTTGAAAGATGAATACATCAACAATTTCTCCACTCTTACAAAATAAGATAATCACCAATATGCAACATAGATTTCGACTGGACCAGAGCACCTCTAGTGCGTTACTATCATTTACAGACACTGTCAGTAAAGCTGGCAACTGTAATAAACTTGTATTTACAGTATTTCTAGATCTATCGAAAGCTTTGACATGGTCTCGCACACTAATCTTCTCAATCAACTTTGCAGCCTGTGTATATCAACTCCATTTATTCAATGGTTCTCTAACTTAATTGTCAACAGGCAACAAGCTGTGAAATGGCAAAGATCCATCTCTGCATACCTTCCCAGTTCCAAAGGAGTCCCACAGGGATCCATCCTTGGCCCTCTACTATTCAATATTTTTATCAATAATCTACATTCATCTTTTTGAAAAGATACCCTGACTCAATAAGCACATGACTCTGCAGTCACCGCTGCAACCACCTTAGGTCACCTCCAAGAAATCACTCAACAAGCTGTCATCTCAATTGAAACCTGATTTACAAGAGCACAACTCTTACTCAACCCCCAAAAAACCAAACTCCTCCTCCTTCCCCAAAACTCACACTCCTAAAAAAGGGATCTTTCAAAATCTTTTCAGCAAATGACACTGAAATTCACTTAGTTCTCCATACCAAACTATTAGGAGTCATAAGAGATGACAATCTTAAATTTTACCTCCACATCCAAAGCAATAACAAGTAAACATAAAAAACTAGGCATGCTTTATGGAAACAAACATTATCTGAGTACACCCAGAAAAGTTACTCTAGCCAAAACCTACCTTCTGTCCTCCCTACTCTATGGAATCCCAAACTCTAATCAATTTACAATCTTCCATATAAACAAATTTGAAAGCTGCTACAACAGAATTGCCAAGTTTGCTATGAATTCATCCTCTTTTACCCATCACTGTAAAGCTCTGCATACCCTTAGTTGGCTGGAACTCCCCCTCCAACTCTCCTACATTCAGCTTATAACAGTACATAAAATCATGCACAAATCATTAGCCTGCCCATCCCTTACCCTTTAATCAACATGAATTTTCCAAAAAGAACTCTTATATCAGAAGACAAAACAACTTCTCACCATAAATAAATCAAATAAATCCCCTGCACAAAGCCTACACTCGTACTTATTAGCAAAAAAAAAAAAAAAATGGAACTCCTTACCTTTAACCCCCAGAACTAATTGTAAACTTGCCACCTTTAAATGCTCCCTAAAAGAATACCTTACAAAATCTCGGATCTGATCTGTGCCGATCCTGGCTGAACTTACTCACCGTGCTTCTCTCACTTCCTTAAACCTCGATCACACTCACAACCCTCTCCAGCCTCCTGCATTCCTATCTGTGCCGATCCTGGCTGAACTTACTCACCGTGCTTCTCTCGCTTCCTTAAACCTCGATCACACTCACAACCCTCTCCAGCCTCCTGCATTCCTATCTGTGCCGATCCTGGCTGAACTTACTCACCGTGCTTCTCTCGCTTCCTTAAACCTCGATCACACTCACAACCCTCTCCAGCCTCCTGCATTCCTATCTGTGCCGATCCTGGCTGAACTTACTCACCGTACTTCTCTCGCTTCCTTAAACCTCGATCACACTCACAACCCTCTCCAGCCTCCTGCATTCCTATCTGTGCCGATCCTGGCTGAACCTACTCACCGTGCTTCTCTCACTTCCTTAAACCTCGATCACACTCACAACCCTCTCCAGCCTCCTGCATTCCTTTTGTTTTGCTCACTACCTTACAGTTTTCATTCATCTCTGCAGACTTTTCCTCTACCTCTTCCTTCCAACTCACCTAAGCTACCTGCAGACACTCTACTTGCACTCGTCTTATAATCTCCTTCTCTCCATCCATAACATGAACATCCACTCTCATACTAAGACAACACTCAATTTTCTTTCACTGTCTCTAAGGATGTAATCTCTAACATCGCTTTTAAATATCTTATTACAACTGTGTCGGGTATTGTCGCATACTAATCTAGGTAACAAATAATATGACTACTTAGTTTTTCCTCACATGTTTTCTCCAACTCCTGGTATTGCTTTTCATTGCACTCGACTATGAAACATATGTTGTATGTTCTCATTACAACATTTTTTTCTCACTCCTGTGGTTTACAGTGTTAACATGACACTGATTTAAAATATTTGTAATTTATTTTTGCAAGATTGTGATTGCAGACCTTTTCTCCCTGGGCTACTGCTGTAAATGGGCACTTTCTGGCCCAGTCAGACTTTCCTGGTGAATAAATGTCAAATAAGTACATAAATAGTGTCATATTTGCTTTTTATTAGTGTATATATATTTTTTATATAAAATAAGTTCCTCTGCCTGATATTTCAAAGTTGCTCTAGCATATGAAATTGTTGCAGGAAGTATTTTCCAAAACATAAGTTGTATAAATATTTAATGTGAACACACACACACAACCACACACACACACACACACACACACACACACACACACACACACACACACACACACACACACACACACACCTAGCAATTACAGCCATACCTCTCCTCCTCTTAGAGCAAGAAACCTTGACTAAGCCTAAAACAATGGGGGATACATTTTAAATATTGCTCATACTATTACAAACTTAGTACATTGCTAGAACAACAGGATTTGTCACAGCATGGGTTCATGGATTTTCTGAAGGATATGAAGTATGAAACAACAATGTATTTCATTATTTACTGATGTGAATCTTCATTCATTTGCTTGAAAACCAAAAGTTTTATGAGTAGCAGACCAAAAATATGAAGCAAAAATCTGGACACTGAGAAAATCTAGACATTTGGGAGGTATGATTACAGCACGTTGCTCGACTTAATGCAGCTCACCTGTCATTGTGATAAAATGAATTTAAAAAATGTATACAGTGCAAAGCATTTCAACCTCCCCCCCCACCAACTGTTCCTGATTTTGTGGAACATTCCTGATTTGCCTCCTTTATTTTCTGGTAAATCATTGAGGATTACAGCTAGTCAGTAAACACATCGACACATTGTTTCATACATTTTATTCCAAGATAATGCATGTTGATTTAAAGCCTCTTCAGATCTGAATTCCTGAGGAAAGGTTGAGGTATGCTCTCTCCCACTTGTTCCCTTTTTCTTGCTCCCTCTCTCGTGCTGTCTCCCTTTCTCTTGCTCCCTCTCTCTCGTGCTCTCTCCCTTTCTCTTGCTCCCTCTCTCTCGTGCTCTCTCCCTTTCTCTTGCTCCCGCTCTCTTCCTCTCTCTTGCTCCCTCTCTGTTGTGCTCTCTCCCTTTCTCTTGCTCCCTCTCTCTCATGCTCTCTTCCTCTCTCTTGCTCACTCTCTCTCGTGCTCTCTCCCTTTCTCTTGCTCCCTCTCTCTTGCTCCCGCTCTCTTCCTCTCTCTTGCTCCCTCTCTCTCGTGCTCTCTCCCTTTCTCTTGCTCCCTCTCTCTCGTGCTCTCTCCCTTTCTCTTGCTCCTGCTCTCTTCCTCTCTCTTGCTCCCTCTCTGTCATGCTCTCTCCCTCTCTCTAGCTCTCTTCCTCTCTCTTGCTCCCTCTCTCTCATGCTCTCTCCCTCTCTCTTGCTCCCGCTCTCTTCCTCTCTCTTGCTCCCTCTCTGTCGTGCTCTCTCCCTTTCTCTTGCTCCCTCTCTCGTGCTCTCTCCCTTTCTCTTGCTCCCTCTCTCTCATGCTCTCTCCCTTTCTCTTGCTCCCTCTCTCTCGTGCTCTCTCTTTTTCTTGCTCCCTCTCTCTCGTGCTCTCTCCCTTTCTCTTGCTCCCTCTCTCTCGTGCTCTCTCCCTTTCACTTGCTCCCTCTCTCTCGTGCTCTCTCCCTCTCTCTTGCTCCCTCTCTGTCGTGCTCTCTCCCTTTCTCTTGCTCCCTCTCTCTTGTGCTCTCTCCCTTTCTCTTGCTCCCTCTCTCTCGTGCTCTCTTCCTCTCTCTTGCTCCCTCTCTCTCGTGCTCTCTCCCTTTCTCTTGCTCCCTCTCTCTCGTGCTCTCTCCCTTTCTCTTGCTCCCTCTCTCTCGTGCTCTCTTCCTCTCTCTTGCTCCCTCTCTCTCGTGCTCTCTCCCTTTCTCTTGCTCCCTCTCTCTTGCTCTTTCCCTTTCTCTAGCTCTCTCCCTCTCTCTCATTCTCTCTCTCTCTGTCGATCTCTCCCTCTCTCTTATCTCTAATCTTATCTTATCTCTAATCCACCATTATTGAAACCCCGTATCGGTATCCTTATAATGATCACCTTATGGTTTACTGAAATTATATGTGCTGAATCTGGTATGTTTCGTCTCCATTTGGAAAAGCAAAACTAGAAGCAAAGTGTACAATTTCTTTCTCTGTCCTGATCCTGAAAAAAGTCCCTTTGCATCAGTCTGGAATTCATAAAAAAAATGTTGCCACTAAACTACATGAGCATCACCACAGTGCCCAATAACCGGACAGTGACATAATGTGCACCACAGTGCCCAATACCCGGACAGTGACAAAATGTCCACCACAGTGCCCAATACCAATACAGTGACAGAATGTGCACCACAGTGCCCAATACCGGACAGTGACAGAATGTGCACCACAGTGCCCAATACCCGGACAGTGACAGAATGTGCACCACAGTGCCCAATACCCGGACAGTGACAGAATGTGCACCACAGTGCCCAATACTACAACAGTGAAAGAATGTGCACCACAGTGCCCAATACTGCAACAGTGATAGAATGTGCACCACAGTGCCCAATACCGCAACAGTGACAGAATATGCACCACAGTGCCCAATACCACAGCAGTAACATAATGTGCACCGCAGTGCCCAATACCACAACATTGACATAATGTGCACAGTGCCCAATACCTGGACAGTGACATAATGCATAATGTGCAACAGAGTGCCCAATACCAGGACTGTCACACAATATGCACCACAGTGACCTATACCAAGACAGTGACATAATGTGCACCACAATGCCCGATACCCAGACAGTGACAATGTGCACCACAATGCCCAATACCCAGACAGTGTATTTATTTATTATTTATTTCCAGTTTGGTGACCGGGGAGGTCCACTGAGCTCAAATTTTCAGTGGAGCCCCAGGGAGAAAAGCTCCATAGTACAAAGTGACAGTGACATAATGTGCACAACAGCGCCCAATACCGGGTCATTGACACAATGTGCACCACAATGCCCAATACCGGAACAGTGACACAATGTGCACCATAATGCCCAGTACTGGGACAGTGACATAATGTGCACCACAGTTCCCAATACTGGGACTCTGACAGAATGTGCACCACAGTACCGAATACTTGTAAAGTGACATAATATACACCACAGTGCCCAATACCCAGACAGTGACAGAATCTGCACCACAGTGCCCAATACCAGGACAGTTAACATAATGTGCACCACAGTGTCCAATACCTGGACAGTGACATAATGCACACCACAGTGCACAATACCTGGACAGTGACATAATGTGCACCACAGTGCCCAATACCTGGACAGTGACAATGTGCAACACAGTGCCCAATACTGGGACAGTGACAATGTGCACCAGAGTGCCCAATACTGGGACAGTGACGTATGTGCACCACAGTGCCCAATACCCAGACAGTGACAGAATGTGCACCACAGTGTCCAATACTGGGACAGTGACAGAATGTGCACCACACTGCCAATACCCAGGCAGTGACATTATGTGCACAAAAGTGCCCAATACCTGGACAGTGACATAATGTGATTCAGAGGCAGGATATTGGTGTATGGAACAACAGCTCATTAGCAGCTCATTAATATATTATATTGTCTTCGAGTCGAACACCATGCATTCACAGATAACCACACACACACACACACACACACACACACACACACACACACACACACACACTAGATAAACAAATGTTTATAACAGAGCACATACTGTGGGAAAGTGCTGCTGTTTACGACAATGTATGACAGAGGAATACCTTGTTTTTGTATTAAAACCTAAAAACAGAAGACAAAAGAAAAAAAAAAAGAGTTATTCAATTTTTTTTCACTTTATATACATTCCCTCCCCTACCACTACTGTCTCTCCCAACCTCCCTTTATCTCAAGAAAGGTACTATCCCAAAGGCCTTAATGGACAAAGTATGGACATCCAGCATGACTGACTCTCCAGTCGTGGAGGACATCCAGCATGACTGACTCTCCAGTCGTGGAGGACATCCAGCATGACTGACTCTCCAGTCGTGGAGGACATCCAGCATGACTGACTCTCCAGTCGTGGAGGACATCCAGCATGACTGACTCTCCAGTCGTGGAGGACATCCAGCATGACTGACTCTCCAGTCGTGGAGGACATCCAGCATGACTGACTCTCCAGTCGTGGAGGACATCCAGCATGACCGATTCTCTAGTTGTAGACAAGGTGTAGACATTTACTCTAATAAAATACATACCGATTCTCTAGTTGTAGACAAGGTGTAGACATTTACTCTAATAAAATACATAAAAGCCCGTTCTGAAAATAGACTCCAGAATTTGCTAATTCAGATATCTTAGTATTTCTTCTATATGTTATTAGCCTGAAAAACATATGTATAATTGCTCTCTACATTCCACCAAGTCATAAAGATATTGTATTCTGGGCCTCTGCCAATCTAACCTATAAAACTATAATACTAGATGGCACTAATACAAAGTGGACTACCTGTAATGCCCTAGAACACTCCATCCAGCCAAAAATCACTTACAATCTCTTCCAGTTTTACCCCTTCACTCAGGTAAAAACTCTTCCAAGCTAGACTCCACATGTCCTGCACCACTGCAACCATCATAGTCTGGTTCCCAACAAACAAATTAAAAAAAAATGTTTTATATTTTATAAATCTTCACCGATTGCTTTGAAATTTTCACACAATGTTGCATTCGAATATGCGCATGTTTTTATATACCTACTATTATATAGATGTCACACGTTGCATTCGAATACGCGCATGTTTTTATATACCTACTATGGATTCTATATATTTGTATACAAATATGCAATTTTATATGTTTTTGTTATAAGTTTTTTACTTCTTTTTCAGTGCAATTGATCTGCTTTAGTTCATCCAAATAATGCCTCCCAGAAGATCAAACTTAGCTCGTCGTACTCGCGGAGCGGAAGCAGTGTGACGAGTAATTGCAAATCAAACTGACGAAGAACAGGCATTAGCAAACAAGTGAAACAGACAAAGAATGGCTCAAATATGTGCGAGGAAGCAGCACAGCGATGTGCAGCCAGACTTGAGGATGCACGGTTGCGAGCACAGCGATTACATTCTGCAGCTTCAGATCAGCTTCGTTCTCCTCAATCAACACCAGCGGGCGAAATAAATGCTTGCCTGAAATACTCTACTTTGTGGTGACATGTAAAGACATTAAAACTAACTACAAATATGCGTGTCCAGCTGCAAAATGATCGATCAGCTGAGATATTCTCACATCAATTGCTGGAAATTGGGAACGGAAAGGTGCCGGTTGATCTGACCTCAGGATGAATTTCATTGCCTCATAACTTCTGCAATTTAGTGACGTCAAAAGAAGAATTGGTTGAAAAAGTTTTTCCCAATATTCAAACCAATTATAAGAATCACGATTGGCTGACTGAACGAGCTATCCTTGCGGCCAAGAACAAAGACGTCTACGAACTTAATATTATTCAGTCTAACATTCAAAGCGAGGCAGTCACATACAAGTCCATCGACACTGTTGTGGAAGCAGATGAAGCACAATCCAGAAAAACTACAGCTCAGGATAAGGTATCACCTCACAGAAAAGCTGTAGACAAATCAAAAAGAAAGGTGAACACACCACGGCAATCAAAGCAAACCAGATGAAAGTCAATGTAGAAAATGAAAAATCCCAAAGTAAAGGTTAAAAAACAATCCTTTATTTGAACAAGTGAGCGCTTTCACGTCTCCTGGACGCTTCTTCAGACTTAAAATAAACTGCTGTATTCAAAACCTGCTTAAATATAACTGTAGCACCAATAAAACTCTTGATATCTGACACCTGACAGAGGGAACTTACTCCATTGGTACAGAGCAGATAAAAGGTAAAAATTCACAAATAAATATACCCCATATATCTAAAAACCAGACACAGTAGATACAAAACATAACATTAAAAGCTGATACATATGAAAATGTGAAAAAAACTTCATATTTCTTAAATTAAACAGAGAACAAGTTACCTTATTATAATTACATATTGACATCTGAATAAACATTATACACATAAATAACCATATGCAAATAATTAATGTTTGAGTGGTCTATCTGCTAGAAATGGCTTCAGTGAAAATTTATCATTGAGGCCATGTCCCTTATCTGCCGCTAAAATAATAATCCATTTGGCTTCCTCCTTTTCTGTACTGTTATTAATATCTCCTAGCCTTTCTGTGACATGCATAAAGCCCAAAACCATAAACTTAAATGTATGTGTCGTGTCATGTTGCAGAATATGATTTGCTAAAGCGTTGCACTCATTCTCTCTATGTATGGCATAAATATGTTCCCTAATCCGCTCTCTTAGCATTCGATTAGTCTTGCCAACATAGAAACAATGACATTTATTACAAAGAGCAAGATAAACCACATTTCTAGATCTGCAGTCTGCATAATGGCTAATTTCATACTTAATACCAGTATCTGGATGTTCAAAAATGTTTGTGTTCATAATAAAGCCACATTGATTGCAGTTGCGACATGCATATGTTCCCTTTTTATTTGAAGTAACCCTATTTCTCCCTTTCTTCTCATAACAGAGCATCCTTTTTAATGACTTGGTATTTCTATAACTAAAATCAGGATTGGTACCTACCAAGTTCTTAACATTGTCATCTAACTGTAAAATTCCCCAATGTCTTCTAATAATATCAACTACAGAACCATTATTATTAGTGTAAGGAATAACTATCCTTCTCTTCCCTTGTCCATTGCTAGTACGCTTTGTCCATGTTGGATTCCTTCTCTTAATATAGGGTAAACCTGCCTGATCACGTTCAACTTTATGTAATGCCCCGAGATCCTTTCTATGGTATCCTCTCTCCATAAATTCCTGTTCCATACCTAAAATTGCATCAGAGAACACAGAATCATTTATGGAGGGAGGATACCATAGAAAGGACTATTTGATAAAATAAGGCAAGAAGTGGTTAACAAGAGAAACATGGGACATTTTAGACCTATCCTGTTTAATGGATATCATGATTTTATTCATGAGTCGGATGGTGATAGAAATAGTTTTGCATAAACAAATTCCCATACTAAAGGTATATTAGACATGGGCGGTCCCACATTTATTACAACTTTTTCAAAGGAAGCAAAAATTGTTTCAAATATTATTTATAAGAATTGGGCACTGCTAGAAGAAGATACCCACATCAATAAAAAGTTTGAAAAATTGCCACACATTATTTATTGGCATGGCCAAAATTTAAAGGACATCTTAGAACTTCCAAGTAGAATTACAAAAAAGAACATGGGTATGTACAAATGTGGTCACTGCCATCAGTGTCAGCATATTCATGTGCGCACTAAAATAACCATTAGAGATGTTGAATACAACATATTAGGAAGATTCAATTGTGAGTCAAAGGGCATTGTTTATGCTGCTATATGCCAACAATGCCAATCCTTTTATATAGGAAAGACAGAAAGGACAGTGTGCCAACGCATATACGAACATACATCATCATATCATATAATAAAGTAAATATAAGTAAAGGTACCACCACAAATGCTTTGGCTAGGCACATATTGCAAAATCCCACTCTCAAATTTGTGTTTGTCATTGTGCACCAGGAATTATATAACAAAAGAGGCATTAAGGTTAGAAGAAAAGGAATTGTTGTGGCAAATTAGAACCTTTGCACACACATACCCTGGCCTTAATGAATATGCTTCCATTAAATACCTTTTGAAACTTAAACAGTTAGATAGGTAGAGTGTGCGTGTGTGTGTGTGTGTGTGTGTGTGTGTGGGGGGGGGGGGTTAACACAAACTATAGCCCTAAGTATTTCATTGATTCAATTATACTATAAATATTTATATATATTTCTACTTAATACATTTGTATTTTATATTAATTCAAATCACTAATTTAGTGTCTAGGTATTTAGCAATAAAATCATGAATTATACATGAAAATACAAAGTAAATAGTTTTCCATAGGTGGAAAGGAATTGAGTTGTTTATTTAATTGGTCTTTTTATATAATTGTTTTATTATTTTATTTATTAATTGTGTAAGTATATAAGTCATTGACTGCTTGTGTAACTTTGTCTGAGGAAGTTTGGATACTAGTCCTTACGAAAGCACTTACGGAATAAAGCCATAACAGAACATATTAAAACTCATTTACTTTGAAACCAAATATGGTTTCAATTAATTTAAGTCCGCTGTAGGGAGTAGGTGCTCTTAAATAGCTCTCAACCTCTTACCTTCGGAATCAGGGACAAAAATACACATTTTTATAAATATTAGTACAAATAGGGACAACTTTTTAAAATGTTACTTCTTTCAACTTGAAGGCAGCACAATAAGAGATTGTAATGATGGTCAAGTGTAGCCCACCATCTTTCCTCGACAAAGATTAAGGTGGACAGAGCCCGACTTTCAGCCAAAATCAAGGACACTTGACAGGCAGGCAGGAAATAACTGTAACAATAGTTCATAATGTAATTTCTGAAAATTATGAGCTAAGTGACCCATTTCAGGTGCACTTTAAATACTTTTGGTATTAATTTCGAAAGCTGATCTAAGAAGAAATAAGTACGAACAAATCGTGATGCTATTCTTAACTTCCGATATGGTCAAAATGTGTCATTGTATACTACTGCCAGAACATTCCGACACCCGTGCAAAAATACTGGAAAAGTCCACAGGTCTCCAGTATTTACTTATTTTACATTTGTTGACCAGGGAAGTCCAGCTGGACACAAAGGCTCTTTTTCAGTGTAGGCCCAGGAAGCAATGCTCTAGTACATGCAGTACAATCAACATATTTTAAGTTATATAATATCAACAACGTCAGGCAGAATACAATTTTCTTCTTCTTCCCCTTCAGCTACTCTCATTAGGGGTCACCACAGCAGATTAACGGTCCACAGAATGAGTGGCAGAAGAGTTTTATGGTGTCAAGTTGACAGCCTAGCACCCAACCTTCCTCAGGAGACACACATACACACGCACACACCTAGGGCCAATTTAGAATATCCAGTCCAAGTGTGGCATGCCTTCGAATGTGGAAGGAAATCAGAGCCCCCGGAGTAAACCCTCCCAAATGCAGGGAGGACATGCAGACTCCGCACAGAAAGTGCCCCAGCTGAGATTTGAACCAGAGAACCTCTTACTGTGAGGCAACAATGCTAACCGCTGCACCAGTGTGCCGACAATTCAAATACATTTTACAATGTCAAAACAGATAAGATAATAGACATACAGTAATAAGGTTTTTATACTAACTATATTCTATATAGATATATCGAAATAATAATGCAGTCGGACAGATGTCACAATACAGAGTACCGAGTTATTTAGAAAGGGTAGAAAGCAAGATATTGATTTAATTATGAGATGTAAATGAAATTAGTGGTAAAAGAGTTAACAGAGATGCAGCTAGAAGGTGGTATGGGTGAAGACAGAGAGTTGGTAACAGAGGAGAGGAGAGGTATAGTAGAAGAGGAGGAAGACGTTATACTTATCCTGGAGATGTACAGCTACACAGCCAGGATGTTGACGTGTTTTTCCTTAAATGTGTTTTGAGCCTGTTGGCTTTTAAGAAGCTTGACAGCATGGGCATTCCAGAGGGTAGCTACAGACTGTACATATAAGGAGGATCCTGATGCATTTTGGGCTTTAGTGACAGGAGGAAGAGTTTGTCTTTAGAGCATTGAGCTTTGATTGGGTGGTAATGCTGAAGCTTTGATTGGGTGGTAATGCTGAAGCTTTGATTGGGTGGTAATGCTGAAGCTTTGATTGGGTGGTAATGCTGAAGCTTTGATTGGGTGGTAATGCTGAAGCACACCTTTTAGTGCAGGATACCTACCAGGGTAGTATATTACAGTATGAGCTAGTAATAACCGAGTATAATGGGGATGAGGTAGGAGTTCAGTCCATGGTAGGGTGGTAGTATTGAATCCTGCCTTTTAGTTCCAGATACGTATCAGGGTAGTATATTACAGTATGAGCTAGTAATAACCGAGTATAATGGGGATGAGGTAGGAGTTCAGTCCATGGTAGGGTGGTAGTATTGAATCCTGCCTTTTAGTTCCAGATACGTATCAGGGTAGTATATTAGTTTATGAGATAGTAGTAGCTGACTACAGTGGGGGTGATTTGGGAGTTCAGTCCAATTTAGTTGTTTAAGGGCAGAACAGTGATCAGCTCTAAAGGGGTGAATATCAGCAAAGTGAGCTATTTTATTGCAGCATTGTTCCAGCTTTGTTTGTGTAGAGTGGATTGATGAATCCACTCTGCATGGCACCACATTAATGGGGGAGGCAAATTCAAATGCTTCACTGAGAAATAGGATTATCTTTTTCTGTCTCTAACTGTACATTCATAGATAAGTAAGGTATATTGTTTAGAACAAGGGAGGTCTTACTACATTCAGGTATTATAAACAAAATAAACAGACTTTAGAGTTTTTAACATGCATTCCATACCAGATAATATTTTGCTTTCTGAAGTTCAAAGGTCACAGAAAACTTAAATTTTCAGTTGTGAGGCCATTGTTTTGTAGTATCCCTGTCTGTGATTACTGCAATGCTTGCTGGGAATGGATCAGACTGCCAGAAACTGCCCTCACTAGTTACTAGATATAAAGTCCATGTCCAGCACAACACAAATTCAGAAGATATCTATGATCATTGATACATGTTGATAAAATTCAAATGCACAGCTTAAATTATTAGCCATTTTAGAGTCTGTAACTATCGAGGTCTGGATCAATATCCTTTCATGAAACCATTCCTTATAAACACCGTGAAAGCATTCCACAACCTCCACTGTCCTTATAAACACCGTGAAAGTATTCCACAACCTCCACTGTCCTTATTTATTTATTTATTTATTATTTATTTATTTATTTATTTAAATTTGTTGACTGGGAGTGTCCGACTGGACATAGGTTCATTTTCAGCGGAGGCCCGGGAAGAAAAGCTCCACAGTTAAAATAAACAGACAGTATTTACATTGGATTACACAGTGATTAACAATTTACATAGCAATTACTTACAACATATTTACAGATGAAGAACATAGTATATCAGTAGACAACTAGAATCTTTATCTGTGAAGTGCATATCAGACATTAACAAATGTTACAAGAAGAAGTTCGTGCTGTATAATAAGTACTGGCTTATGAGCATCTGAGCTTGCTATAATCAAGGTAGTTAGTGGAGTGGAAAGAAAGGTAGTGGTTGGATGGGGTGGATGATATTAGAGTGGGAGTTGCAAGGGCATAGCCAGCATGTTTTTAGGTGCGCTTTTAGTAAAGTTTTGAAGTGGGTGCATGATGGTATGGAGGTAATTGTGGGTGGGAGTGAGTTCCATAATTTGGCTATGGCGCAAGAGAATAGTGCTTCATCAGCAGAGTTATTGGTTTTAGTGATCTACAAGTGATTTTTGCTGCTGGATCTTAGTGGTCTGGTGGTGCGATAGGGTTGGAGTAGATTCTGGAGGGATGGGACATTTAGTGGATGGTTTACTAGTTTGTGGGTGAGTGAGAGTTGATACCACTGAAGGAGGTGAGGGAGTTCAAGCCAGCCCAGTTCAGCAAGTGAGAGACAGTGGTGACTACGGTAGAATGCCCCTGTAGCAAATTTGGTGATTTTGTTGTAGCAGGTCTCTAGCTTGTTTAGATCACATTGCCTTAGGTTGGTATATATTGGAGAGGCATAAAGTAGGGTGGAGATAAGGTGGGAATTTGCTATTGAAATCTTTGCTGCTTTGGTGAGAAGTTGCTTATTTCTGTATAACGCTCCTAGTTTTTTGTGGACTTTTTTTATAGTCATGGATATGTGAATGTCAAAATTTAGTTTATTGTCTATTTCCACTCCTAGCAATTTGGTGAGTTCAGTTGGGTATATAGTGGTGTTGTCTTTTGCCGTGATGTTAAAGTGAGAGTTGTTATGTTTGGTGGGTTTGAAAATGAGTAGTTTAGTTTTGTTTGGGTTGAGTATTAATCGGGCATCGGATAACCATGTTTCAACAGAAGAAAAGGCTTCCTGTGTGACTTTTTGCAGTTTTGGTAGGGACTGGGCTGAGCAGATGATGGTCAAGTCATCTGCGTATTGTATGAGTGTGCCATGTTTGGTGGCAGAGGCTAGATTATTGGTGTAAACAGAGAAGAGTAGGGGTCCAAGGATGGATCCTTGGGGAACCCCTATGGAGACAGGTAGTTGGGGAGATATATCATTCTGCCATACAATGGATTGTTGGCGGTCAGACAGGTAACTCTGAAACCAGTTGGTGACCGATTGTTAGAAGGATAGGTTATTGAGGACAGAGATAAGTTGTTTGTGTGGGACCATGTCAAATGCTTTAGATAGGTCTAGGAAAGTAGCAGAGGAGAGATAGCCATTGTTTTTATGCTGAAGGATAGTGTTAGTAAAGGAGAGTAAGGCAGTGGTGGTGCTATGGTTTGGCTGGAAACCATGCTGAGTACTGGAAAGGAGGTTGTTAGTAAGGAGGTAGTCTGAGACCTGAGAGTGTATGTATCTCTCTAGTATTTTGGAGAGTGGAGAGAGAATAGCTATGGGGCGGTAATTGGTTAGTTCTGTGGAGGGTCCGCCTTTGTGGAGGGGAATTATATGTGATACTTTCCACAGTGTGGGAACGTAACTTTCTGATAGAGATTGGTTAATCAAGATGGATACTGGGTAGGCCAGAGCATCAGCTGTGATTTGTAAGTATTCACTTGGGAGGCTGTCTGCTGCTAATTTGGTGGGTTTAAGTTTAGTTAAGAGTTTTTTTATGTTGGAGGTAGGTACAGGAGAAAAAGAGAAGGCAGTGGGGAGATTACTAGTTGAAGGTGTGAGTTGGAGGGGAGGGGGGGTTGTGTTGTTTAGCTAGTGATAGTATGGTTTGGGTGAAGTGTGTGTTGAATGAGGTAGCAATATTTTCTGAGGAGTGAGAGATGTTAGGAGGAGGGGTACTGACTTTACCTGGGTGGTGGATGGAGTTTATGGAGGACCAGAATTGTTTGGGGCTGTGTTGTGAGGAGTCTAGGGCAGACTGGTAGTATTGGGATTTGTCCTGTTTTATTAGCTTTTTGACTCTATTGCGTAGTTCTAGGAATTTCTGTCTAGCTGAGGGGGTTTTGGTTTTGCGCCAGTGCTCCCAGGCTTTATCCCTGTTTTTCATTTCTGACTTAGTGGTTTTCTGTAGCCATGGGGAGGGTTGTGCTTTGGTTCTGGAGAATCTTATGGGGGCATGGTAATTAAGGATGTTCAGGAAGGTAGTATTAAAAAATTCAACTGCATCATCTAGACTGAGGTACTTTAGAGGATGCCAGTTACATTCTTTGAGGGATGAGATGAATGTGAGTGGGTTAAAGTTTAGTTTTTTACGTATTTGATGGTAGATGACTTATAAACACCGTGAAAGCATTCCACAACCTCCACTGTCCTTATAAACACCGTGAAAGCATTCCACAACCTCCACTGTCCTTATAAACACCATGAAAGCATTCCACAACCTCCACTGTCCTTATAAACACTGTGAAAGCATTCCACAACCTCCACTGCCCTTATAAACACTGTGAAAGCATTCCACAACCTCCACTGTCCTTATAAACACCGTGAAAGCATTCCACAACCTCCACTGTCCTTATAAACACCGTGAAAGCATTCCACAACCTCGACTGTCCTTATAAACACCGTGAAAGCATTCCACAACCTCCACTGCCCTTATAAACACCGTGAAAGCATTCCACAACCTCGACTGTCCTTATAAACACTGTGAAAGCATTCCACAACCTCCACTGTCCTTATAAACACCGTGAAAGCATTCCACAACCTCCACTGTCCTTATAAACACAGTCATACCTCTGAACCTCTTAGAGCAAAAAAACTGGACAAAGCCTAAAATGATGGAGGGACAGATTTTAAATATTGCTCTTACAAATGTAGAAAGTTGACAGAATAATAGGTTTTCCATTAGCATGAATTTCTGAAGGATATAGAGTCTTAAAATTCAAATATCTGTCATTACTTAATGACTTCAGTCCTCATCTATTTGTCAGAAAGGTACAGATCAGATTTTAGTAGGAACACACCAATAACATGAGGCAATAATCTGAACATTCTGCAAAAATCTGTACAGTTGAGAGGTATTAACACTATGAAAGCATTCGACAACCTCTATTGTCCTTATAAACACCGTGAAAAAATTCCACAACTTATCAGTTCAACAGTGAAAAAAATTCCTTAAGGGTGCTTGTGATGAAGGTAAAGCCATAAGAACATTATTATTCATAGCAACCATGGAATGTATATCATTTAAAAAGTAAACTAAAGTGTCCCCTTAACAACCTATAGAGAATAGGGACAGGTCTTTAAAGCTTTCACCGTAGCTAAGGTGTTTGCCTTCTGATATCTGCTTGGTAAATGTTTTCTGACCTCTTTCAAACTTCATCATCAGTGACAGATACTACAAGTACAGATACTACAAGTAAAGGAAGCACAGCATTCTATACCAACAAAGAACCACAACGCTCGTGTCTATTAGAAATACATCTTAGAAAAAGATTTTAAATGGACATCAAATCTCATCCCAGAGTCCACCATTTCCCCCAGGTCTGTAATAAAGTTTTCAGCCAACAAAATACAGTTATTCAGGATACAATGATAGCCTGGGTTACTTACTCCAAAGTGCAGACTCATACATTTGTAGCGTTAAATATCATTCATTTCATCATGAACACGCGTGCAGTAAATCCTGGAACTGCTGTAGTGCTTTTAGATCATTAATGGTGGGTATTACAGCTCCAATGTTAACATCTTCACTGAATTTGCAAACCCAGATGCTTTGCTGTGTAGGAAACTCAGAAATAAAAATACCAAAGCATGCAGGACCCAATACTGACCCCTGGGGTACACCCAACTTTACCTCTATCATATCAGAGAGAGTTTCTAATCATCCCACTGCAGCTCCTATCTTCCAACCAATCAGCTGCCCAATTAATTGTACAGTTTTGACTAACAGCACTGCTGTTATCTCATTATATGGCATCTACATCAACATCTTCCACCAGTCCAATATCCACCACATTAATGAGATACAAATAAAAACTTGTTAAATTGGACAAGAACATCTTTCTGAAAATCCCTGCTGAGGGATATCAAACTCAGCTTTAAACACTGCTAGAAGCATGTGACCTAAGACTTCTCAAAGCATTTTCCTACAACATGTTTTAAAAGTTATTGGCCTGTAACTGTCTATAGAGGAAGCATTTATACACTTGGGGATGGAGGATATATGCCCCATTACCCTTCGCACATATCTGATACAAAACCAATTCTTAATGTTCTCTAAAAGAGGTTAAACATGGTGAAAGATGCTCTACAATATTCCTTAAACGTGTAAGCCATCAGGGTCATATTGATCTTTATTTCCCTCAACACACTAGAAATGCAGTGGGGGAGTGTAGATGCAGGGCATTTATTCTCATCCCTAACAACACATTTCTGAATTCTCCTAAATGTGTGGGACAAGCAGCCAAAAAAATTACAGACACAAATATTCACCAGTTTATCCTTTCTAGTAGTCGTGATATTTTCTGCTTTAAGAGGAGTATTCGTTGTGTCACGCTTTCCAAAAGTACCCTACATGTTTAAATAATGCTTTGCGTACTTCAAGGAAGCTTGGCTAATTTAACCTAATTTTTACACTTGGCCCAATGTAATTTTTTTATCTTTTGATAATGTAATTTATTTTGTTCACTATGGAATATTTTAAATAACCTCCAAAAATGTTATCTTTTTAAACCATAATTTTGACTCCCATAATGGACCTTACTTACTTTGCTGCCTTGCACATTAAGTTGGAAAATACTTTTTGATAAGATCATTAATGTAGTTATAAAAAGACTCCCAGATGCCCTCTATACTTTACCTGCCATAAAAATTCACCAACTCTGTGACCTCAAAGCGAGATGCATAGAGCTTCCTAACTGAGGCTCAGTTGTGCAATGCTGTACCTGTAAAAGATCATGTCACAAGACTACATAGAAAGTGTTACACTTTTTTGAGCCCTGAACTATCTGTGAAAAGTTATGTTGTATGGTCTGCACTATAACGCCATTTATCAGCTTAGATTTTGATGCTGACACACTCCAAGCCACACCTGGTGCATTAATGTGCTCTGCAACAATATCAGAGTTACTAAAAAACAACACAATCCGTACTAATATAGTGTCCACTTCCATTGATTAGGGAGGTCTTTAAAATAAGACCACAACCTACTTTTCAAGCCCAGAGGAAATCTGGGCTGCCATAAATTCACAGTCTGTGTTAACTAATTAACTGGTTGATATTAAATTGGTTGCCATAAATATTGAAACATCGCAACTGTTTCTATGTTCCCAGTATGGATGACCCTTACACGATGGTAGAGATAAATGCCTGTCATTTTAATGAAACCATGTTTTCATTATCACATCTCACCCCAGCAATTCTAGGTTGAAGATATTTAATTTTATTATTCAAGCATCAGACATTAGTCATAAAGTATTTAAAGTGGAATGGATGAATTAACAAACAAATCAATAAGTACGGAGTTGGTAGCATAGAGAAGGAGGTATAAATCATAACAGAACCATTGAGAAGAGGGAGGGGGAGAATGAAGACAAGAATCCAGGAATATTTGGAAATGTCATAACTATCCTAGCTTTTACCAGACGTGTAGAACAAATGCACAAGATGGTAGAAAAACATAAAAAGCACAGCTTACTAATGCACTGCAAGAATATGCACAGAACAGAAACAGATCTCCGTAGAGGGATATATTATACACAGTTAGGAAGGAAGAATCATAGGATAGGACATATTCAAAAGAGAATTTGTAATCCTCAT
Source organism: Protopterus annectens (assembly GCF_019279795.1). NCBI lineage: Eukaryota > Metazoa > Chordata > Ceratodontiformes > Protopteridae > Protopterus > Protopterus annectens. The sequence continues at coordinate 872,429,292 of NC_056750.1, read as the reverse complement.
ATTTTAACTCCTACATTCCAACTAATTAAAAGTGCAAATAATGACATCCCTATGTAGCACTGTCCTTACTATCTCAGTGTATGGCGCAGAATCAGACTATCTCCAAAATATACTTTTACTCATTTCACTCATTTTTTTGGAAGTTTCTCTACATTTCATAACCCAACTGAGCTTGTTCATAGGACTAGGATTAGTATATTAACGTGTTTGTTTACTAGGTTTTAACTTTGTGTACACTGATAAAATGTGCAGTGCACACATTCAATGAAGTCACTTCCCAACATTTTAGATGCATTATCCTCATTAACAAAACCAGAAAAAAAACACACTACTGCAACCAAAACCAATATACTTTCCACCAAAAAAATCATGTCCACTTGGTGTAATGTCATTTTTCATGGCAATAAGCTTACGTTCAAGGAATCTGTCCTTGATAAATCACTCTGCCACCAAATGTATAATGTCACTTTTCTGATTCTTTGTGAAAACCACGGCTGTCACTTTTCGTATCAAAGCCAGAGTATATTTTTGCATATTCAAAGGAATATTAATCGTACCTTACAAAATAGCCTCACGTGTCAGGCGGCACTTTCTCTGGGTGTATTCATGAACTAACATAGTAAAGATACCGTGCTGAAGTTTTTAGGTGAACTTCTGAAAGCTGTTAAAAACATCATTCTTATTACAAAGATGGACAATGCTACTTTGTTACGTTGGCAGTTTTTAAAAAGCTTACCCAAATGTGATAACACAACCATTTCCTAAATGTAGAGTGTGAATGTGAGACACTTGCTGTTTTTATACTTTAACTCACATTTAAGTGAACATCAAGACTGAGAAAAGTTTGCTTTAATTGCTTTGATAACAGATTTTCATGTTACATACTATGTGCACAATTACATGGTAAAATTGTGCTTTTCTACATCATAGAGTGGTGTATACACACTGACATTCTAACAGCACTTATTTAATGACCCTACTTAGTTCCTGAGACTGCACAACACGTGGAGTTGTTGTTTGTCTTTCAGCTTTTCCCGGTAAGGGGTCGCCACAGCGGAACTCCGGTCCGCTAATGATTGGCAGTAGATTTTTACGAAATGCTGAGGTGCCAGCTCGATGCCCAACCTTCAACAAAGGCACGCCCGTTTACACACGCATGTCTTTTGAATGCTACCCAACCACGGGGAGGACATGCAAACTTCACACAGAAGACACTCCCAAGCCCAGCCAAGAATCGAATGGGAGAACCTCTTGCTGTGAGGTAACAACGCTACCACCTTACCACCACGGCATTACTGCACAACACGTGGAGTAAAAATATTTAAAAAAAATGTAAAATTTATGAGCTTCTGGGGACATTGGCAAATTTTAAAATTTTAAGCCATCATTTCTTGTTTAGGCACTTTTTCATAATATCCCATGAATGTTATGACTATTTTTTTTGTGTGTGATTGAGGTCATAAGGTGTTTTTGCAATCCAAAAAGTAAGTTTGTTTTTTTGAGCAAAATTTCCTCTTGGGCAATGTTTATCAGATTTAACTACTTCTTTTCATAATATGATAACAAAAGGGCAAGAACTTGAAATCCATCTGACCTACATGTATTTCGATGATGTTGACAGCTATTAGCAGTTTCATCCCATTTGCAGTTCAAAATGAGATTTTATATTTTGTGAACAAAATCATTTCCTGTACAAAACATAGTTATTTCACTGTTCAAGAGGTCACTGTGGTGTATTCAATGGACTGTGTTGTCTTGCCTTAGCTAGTGCTCTTTGGGGGCGGGGGAAAGTGCATGACGCAAGGGCTGTGAGACAGGAAGTGGGTGTATTGTAATGTATGTTGGCCGGTCAATAAAGTTTGGAGTTGGTACCAACTGCACACAGTTGTCCCGCGTCTTCTTTCTAAGGTAAAAGAATACGACATGGTGTCAGAAGTGCTGTGTGGCTGTGCCTGGGAGTGCTGACCTCTTGCTGAAGACCGTACGAGTGGCCAAGTGACGTGGAAAGCGGACATGTCGGACGACGAGAATGGTCGGCAGCCACGAGCTAGAATCAACATGGCGGCTAGCGCTCCCAATGCTACGTTCAGTATTCAGCCGCCAGAGCCCTTTGACTTCTCCAAACCCCACGAATGGACACGATGGATACCCCCGTTTGAACGGTTCCGGCAGGCCAGTAATTTATCTTCCAACCCAGAAGGGAACCAGGTGAACACCCTGATATACTGTATGGGCGATGAGGCAGACGATGTCTTGAGAGGCCTCAAGCTAACCGAGGCAGAGCACCAGGAGTATGCCAAAGTGAAAGATGGTTTCGAAAGATTTTTTATTGTCAAAAAGAACATTGTTTATGAACGTGCACGACTTAACATGCGAAAACAAGAACTGAACGAGACTGTTGATGGTTTTGTTACTGCCCTGCATGCTTTAGCCGAACACTGCAATTATGGGACGCTGCACGACGAGCTTATAAGGGATAGAATTGTTGTGGGCTTGGCAGACACCAGACTGTCCGAGCGGATGCAGATGGAGAAAGAGTTGGACTTAGAGAGAGCTGTAAATATGGCCAGACAGTCGGAGGAGGTTAAGAAGCAGCAAACGGCCTTGCGGTGCAACAGTACCGCCCTGCAGTATAACGTGAATGCTGTGCAGACACCACTGGACACCAGACGCAGGCCGGAGGCCTCGAAAGGTTGGGGCAAGCCCTTGGCACCGATTTTTCAGCGCCAGGCGCAAAAGAGTAAAGACGCTCCGAGCTCGCAGTGTTACAGGTGTGGGGGGCCATTTCACCATAGACTCCTATGCCCGGCGACTGCTGCAAGATGTCGCTCGTGTGGGAAGAAGGGCCACTACCAGCGGGTCTGCCGACAGTTCAAGGCGGTGCAGAGTATTGAGGAAGACGAGGAGCCGGGTGAGCGTGAAGAACAGGGGTTCTTCCTTGGTTCTGTCTCCTCCGGGAACCATTCCTGGATTGTGGAGGTGAAAATACAGGGCACACCTATGACTTTCAAGCTTGACACGGGGGCGGATGTTACTGTTATCTCCAAGTCAGACCTGCACAACTTGTTCGGTGGGAAGAATGCTCCTGTGCTCCAGCAGCCGGAGAAACCCTTGTTGGGTCCTGGAGGGATGCCCCTGGAGGTTACAGGATCCTTGGAGCTTCAGCTCGGCTATGGACAAAGACAGACATGCGAGAAAGTGTATGTTGTAAAAGGACTCCGCATGCCGCTTTTAGGCCTTCCTGCTATTTTGGGGCTGGGCCTCCTGAAACGTGTTGACACTATCACCATGGAGTCTTTGAAGACCTCATACCCGGATTTGTGCTCTGGGTTGGGGGTAGTGCAGCGGAAATACCACATAAAGCTTCAGCCAAAGGCGGTGCCATACTCTCTGAAGACCCCCAGGAGGGTACCACTGCCATTGATGGGGAAAGTGAAAGAGGAGTTAATGAGGATGGAGGCGCTGGGTGTCGTTACCAGAATGGAAGAACCTACTGATTGGTGTGCAGGCATGGTGGTAGTCCCAAAGAAAGACAGTAACAGGCTGAGACTATGTGTAGACTACACTAAGCTAAATGAATACGTATGCAGGGAAAGGTTCGTGCTGCCCTCGGTTGAGCAGAGTCTTGGGATGCTTGCTGGGGCGAAGGTGTTTAGCAAACTGGATGCCAATATGGGGTTTTGGCAAATTCCTTTGTCAGAGGAGTCGGCTGCGCTTACCACATTCATAACCCCTTTTGGGCGTTTCCGCTTCAATCGCCTTCCCTTTGGCATTAATTCTGCACCAACACTTTCAACGCATGATGGCAGAGGTCATTGAAGGATTAGAGGGTGTGATTTGTCACATGGATGATGTGTTGGTCTGGGGGCGTTGCCAGGAGGAGCACGATGCCCGACTTCACGCGGTATTAAAGAGACTGGAAGAAGCAGGTATTACGTTGAATGTAGGGAAATGTGACCTGTCGAGGAGCACAGTGACCTTCTTGGGCCATGTCATTACGAATTCTGGTATAAGCCCGGACCCAAGGAGGACCGCGTCCATCACGGAGATGGCAGCACCTGCTACAGTAGGAGAACTCAGGAGTTTCCTGGGCATGGTGAATTAGGTGGGAAAGTTCATCCCTCATTTGGCTGAGAGGGACAGAGCTTTGAGAGACTTATTATCAAAAAAGAACAGCTGGTACTGGGGTGGGGACCAGGAAAAGGCATTCAATGACTTAAAAGAGGCAATCACCTCACCTCCAGTTTTGGCTGTGTATGACCCGGAGAGGGATACGAAGGTTTCCGCGGATGCATCATCCTTTGGGTTAGGGAGCGTGTTGCAGCAACAATGGGAGGACGGCTGGAGACCCGTGGCATACGCATCAAGGTCACTCTCACCCACAGAGCAACGATATGCACAGGTTGAGAAAGAGGCTCTAGCGTCTACCTGGGCATGTGAACGCTTTCGAGATTACCTATTAGGCAAATCGTTCTGTCTAGAGACTGATCACAAACCCCTGGTTTCATTGCTGGGAGGTCAGGCGCTGGATCTTCTACCGCCCAGAATCCAATGCTTTAGGATGAGATTGATGCAGTTCTCATACACGGTGCAGTACGCTCCAGGGAAATCACTGTGGGTGGCAGATGCCCTGTCACGTTCTCCACTTAAAACCAGGCTAACCCCGGAGGAAACAGAGTTAATGGAGGACACGGATATCTACGTGAACAGTATTGTGGAAAACATGCAGGTGAAGCCATCCTTCCTCCAAACACTACGGGAGCAGCTGAAAGCGGACAGTGTGTGTGCGCCGGTCATGGGCTTGTGCAGCCAGGGTGGCCGCTGTATGCAACCAGGAACCCTTACTGAAGAGCTACTGGCCAGATCGTTCCACACTAACAGTGAAAGATGGGTTGCTTTTAAAAGATTCGCGCCTTGTTATCCCCTCTGCCATGCGTAATGAGGTGTTGTTGAAATTGCATGAGGGACATCAAGGCATTGTGAAGTGCAAAGCCAGAGCCTGTCAGACTGTCTGGTGGCCTGGGCTTAGCCAACAGATAAATTACATGGTTTTAAGATGCAGGACGTGCATCTCAGAGAGAAGGAATCCTCCTGAGCCCCTCATTCCAACAGAATGTCCTGACCGACCATGGCAAAGAGTGGGCGGATTTATTTGAACTAAAAGGACATACTTACCTTCTTGCTGTGGACTACTTATCCAGGTTTCTTGAGATCGCATTGTTGAAGCATAGCAAATCCAACGAGGTCATCACCCACCTAAAATCTTTCTTCGCCGCCATGGTATCCCAGAGGTACTTGTGTCTGATAATGGACCTCAGTTTTCAGGGCAGTCTTTGCGGCCTTTGCAACCGCTTATGGCTTCGAGCATGTCACAAGCAGCCCCAGGTTCCCGCAGAGTAACGGGAGGCAGAACGCGGTGCAGACGGTGAAAAACCTGCTAAAAAAAAGTGCCGATCCGTACATGGCTCTCTTGGCGTACAGGACAACGCCACTGCAGAATGGTTATAGCCCTGCGGAACTTCTTATGGGACGACGGTTGCGGACCTCTCTTCCGATTCATCCTTCGCAGTTGGACCCTGTGCTGCCGGACTGGAGAAGGCTCATGGGGAAAGAGCGGGACAAGAGGGTGTATAATGGCGCAAAGTACAACAGACGCCATCGGGCAAGGCCGCTGGGGGATGTGTTGCCCAGTGACCAGGTGTGGGTGACAGATATGAAGACCCCAGGTACTGTAGATCAAAAACATTACTCGCCGAGGTCATTTAAGGTAGATGTGCCCCAAGGGACTGTGCGGCGAAACCGTGTGCATTTGATTCCCTTACCTGAGCCTGACTGTGAATCAAACCCTGGGTGTCCGGAAAGTGTGCTAAGTAAGACCGATGAGGCCTTGCCATTTTGCAATGGCCTTCCCCCGGAACCCCGGGCACATAGTGATGTTGTGAGGACCAGATCAGGAAGAGTTATTAACAAGCCGGACCGTTTGGACCTGTGAAGATCAGGGTATAAATAACAATGTCATTGGGGTTTATAGTAATCTGAATGTGGCTAAGTGAGCATTTTGTGTCAATGTACCAAGTTCGTAGTGAAGTGGAAGAAATTGAATAGATCTGGGTTTTGTGTTAAGTGAAAAGGGGCCTTATGGAAAAGGAGATGTGGTGTATTCAATGGACTGTGTTGTCTTGCCTTAGCTAGTGCTCTTTGGGGGCGGGGGAAAGTGCATGACGCAAGGGCTGTGAGACAGGAAGTGGGTGTATTGTAATGTATGTTGGCCGGTCAATAAAGTTTGGAGTTGGTACCAACTGCACACAGTTGTCCCGCGTCTTCTTTCTAAGGTAAAAGAATACGACAGTCACAGAAAGAGTGCATTGAAAACAAGGGCCCAAAACATTGCTAATCACTAAAGTTGTGAGTCTGTATTAACATGTGAAATACAAGCTTGTAGCCATTTATACAAAGTGATTTATATAAAGTGTCATTTGTATGTGTGGGCACAAAACACTTCATAGCAGCCCAGTTGTTTGTGACCAGGTGTACAAATCTGCATTACTCTGAGGTTACTACATAACTTCCCCTGAAGTACAGTGACTGATTATACAGTGACTTCTGCATTCAATGTATTATATTAATTAAGGAGGTGCATAGAAAAGCCCCTTTCACTTACGTATGTGGTAGCAAAGTGCCCACAGACAATTTAGCATCTGTGTATATCAGACTCTTATTTACACACCTGGTGATCTGCTGGCCCACAACCAAACATTCAAAATCCAAAGCAGGAGTTGTATGCTTCATCACAGATTATTTCATTGCAGTCTAGTTTTCCCATGACCAGTTTTGTAAATCCACATTTTCTGACGTCACTGCATAACTTTCCCCAAAGTACATCGACCTTTGTATTGATGTACTGCTGAGATGAAGTAATGCCTATTTCTCCAGGGATTGACTCCTACATTTTAGATGATGCACAGTGTGTATGTGGCATTGCATACAATGTTGTATCCTTAATTAACACTATAGGTGTAATACTCGCACTGTGGTCTTGATACTTGAAAACTCTTTGGTTCTAAACAGTGTGCATTGGAAAGAGCAGGATGACTTACCCGATTCAGGTGTGGCTAACATGGTTGGCATTGGCTTCAAAATGGTATGATTTTGGGGAAGTCCTTTTTAATCAGGGAATAGTTGAATATGGTGTTTCCTCACTGGGGAAGTCATAGCTACATTTACAGTAAAGCAGATTAAGCTTGTGAAAAGGGAGTGTCCTGGAACTGAGGCTCAAAATGCTGACTACAGTTGCATAAAATAACAGTCTGCCTCCTTCTTCCCATAGAATGGTGGCCTTGTCTTCAAAGCTATAAAATATTAACCTGTAGATGGTTGTCAGGGAATGTATGCTTTAAGCATGGAGGCAATTGATAGCCACTGCCTTTTGGGTGCGGGTGGGCTGGGGACTGCTGAGGCCCATGATTACTGTAGTACGTGCTGACCCATGGCAGTTTAAGCCCAGTTATGAGATGAAGGGTATGGAAGTATTGACAGCCACTGCCTTTGGGTGCGGGTGGGCTGGGGACTGCTGAGGCCCTTGACTACTGTAGTACGTGCTGACCCATGGCAGTTTAAGCCCAGTTATGAGATGAAGGGTATGGAAGTATTGACAGCCACTGCCTTTGGGTGCGGGTGGGCTGGGGACTGCTGAGGCCCTTGACTACTGTAGTACGTGCTGGCCCATGGCAGTTTAAGCCCAGTTATGAGATGAAGGGTATGGAAGTATTGACAGCCACTGCCTTTGGGTGCGGGTGGGCTGGGGACTGCTGAGGCCCTTGACTACTGTAGTACGTGCTGACCCATGGCAGTTTAAGCCCAGTTATGAGATGAAGGGTATGGAAGTATTGACAGCCACTGCCTTTGGGTGCGGGTGGGCTGGGGACTGCTGAGGCCCTTGACTACTGTAGTACGTGCTGGCCCATGGCAGTTTAAGCCCAGTTATGAGATGAAGGGTATGGAAGTATTGACAGCCACTGCCTTTGGGTGCCGGTGGGCTGGGGACTGCTGAGGCCCTTGACTACTGTAGTACGTGCTGACCCATGGCAGTTTAAGCCCAGTTATGAGATGAAGGGTATGGAAGGCAGAATCTTACTTTTGTTCTCATCACTCTTAAGCTCTTATCAGCGACATCTAGGTAACTCTGTCAGTTCTTAGAAATATAACCATGCTAAGTATATCAAAACTGTTTTTCAGAGATGACATGTGAGGGCATAGAAAAGGTGAGCTCATACTGTAATATACTACCTTGGTAAGTATCCAGCATTAAAAGGTGTGCTTCAACATTACCACCCAAACAAAGCTCTATGCTCTAAAGACAAGCTATTCCTCCTGTCACTAAAGCCTAAAATGCATCAGGAGCCCCCTTATATGTACAGTCTGTAGCTACCCTCTGGAATGCCCATGCTGTCAAGCGTCTTAAAAGCCACATCTAAGGCAGAGCATCCAAGACATGACAGGTATGGCTTGGATAAATATGCCCTTGCAGACCTGGCCTGTGAATTTAGCTAGACAGCAGGCATGTGCACCTTATCTGTGAAGGACGCCTTTAATTGTATTGCAGTACACGAGAAACAGTAAGACAACTTTACATGTGGTCTTGGAGATACAGCATGACAGGCTCTGGTCAAGTATGATACAAATGGCTGAAGGCAGAGTGCGTCCATCACTTAAAGTGCACACAGCCTGAATGACTAATGATGCATTCACAATATGAAACCAAAAGTCAGGATTAAGTAACTTTTTTTAGAAATCTTTATACAATTCCAACTTCAAAATGGTAATAACTATTGATGAAAACAGCAGCTTGTTTAGGAATGGGAAATTCTGCTTTTTTATATTTAAATTAATTGAGGCTCAATAAGGAAAGAATGAATAGATAAATAAATAAGCAAACAAACCAAAATATGATACATTTGTAATGTAGGTAGGTGATCGACTAAAAGTGCCACGGCGGTACAGGACTGGAAAGCAAAGCGTATGAAATATAAAAATAAAATATAAAGCCACGACATGGTCAAAACCAAGCAAACAAGCCAATTTAATAGACAAGGCACCTTTCGTTCATCTATTAAATTAGCTTGTTTGCTTGGTTTTGACCATGTTGTGGCTTTACATTTTATTTTTATACTTCATACTCTTTGCTTTCCAGTCCTGTACTGCCGTGGCACTTTTAGTGTATGCAGTTTGTGCTTTTGGACTTAATAGTTTGTAGGTAGGTGATTGAAGTTAGCATGATGAGTTTCATTTTTTTCTAAACTAACTTGGAAACGAATTATGCTGGACAATGGGGAAGCAAAATCCCCATTATCAGTTCCCTGACATGTATCATTTTTACAGTACTTACATTCCAGCCCCTTCTGGTGAGCATATTTAACAGAGGGGGTACTAGGGTACAGCTCCCTTACTGGTATACGAAGTGGCAATTCAGAACCCTAACTGAAGGTGAACAAGAAGTCAAAATGATAGCCATCAGTTAAGTGTCTACAAGTTCTGTTTTGGTTCACGCTATGAATGGTAACTGTAGAGAGAAACAAAGTTATTACCGTAACCAATCCTATAAAATCATAAAATAAATAATGTTGCTTATTCGGTACACTCAGTAGTGATTCATAAAAATAATTTACTTCCCTTCTCCTTTATTTGCTGTTTCACTTTCTTTGACAATGACACAGTATGAAATTCAGAGTTGGTCTTCTATGACTTAAATGGGTGACAATTGTGAACTATTTTTATACTGGTGTAGTGGGACAGTTGTACTGAAGCCATCCTATGCTATTTGAGCAAATTATTCTTGTGATTATTTTGAGAACACATCTTACAGAAAACTGGTAATGTTTGTTTTCTAAAAATCCCTTGAAATATTTCTGAGAAACAAAATATTTCTGAGACACTGTTTTACTGAAATATTATACACTGTAACTATTTTACTGTTATATGATACACTATTCTACTGTTACACCAGTTGTAGAAGATTGTACTAGATATCTGTACTGTTATGACAGCATTCTCTGGCTCCTCTGTAATCAGCACACTGCCACAGTCAACAAACAAAAATGGAAAACATGAAACAAATAACTATAATTAAGCTAAAAAAAGAACTGACAATTAAAGAGAATCTGAATGTTGTCATAGAAAGAAAAAGTCTTGGTTTAAAAAATAAAAAAAATCCTTGATAAGCTCTTGCCAACACTGAATGTTTTAAACCGTTTTTATCCGTTGGACAGCTTGTTTCCATTTGCTAAATTAATCCCTTGATTTTGACACTTTATACTTGTCGAATCATGTACTACTCACTTTCTGGTGATGGCTTTCCCTACTTGCATGTTAACTTGCTGTAATATAAAAAAAAATCTGACATCTAGTGAATACCAGAAAATGACCATAGATAGCAAACATTATATTTAACTTATTTGATGAGAAAAAAAGGGAGGCTTGTGTGATTCAATGTTTACGCATTTTTGCTGGTAGGCTAAATAAATACGTGTTACAAACAGACAGTATCAGTGTGGAGAGATCAACATACCATTTTTTTCTGTTAAAATGTATGATAACATTTCCTAGTTCCATCAAGAAAGTCAAAAGGCCAGAGTAGACGGCTAGTGTTGCATTCCTTCAAAACATATCTCCTCACCAAATGCAATGTGCCTAAATTAACTCTACAATTATTAGTTGAGAACAAAATAAAAGTGTATATAGTACTGCATATAAAACAGAAATGGGTCATTGCACAAATCACAGCTGTCCGTTTCTTTCTGTGCAGCACGTGCCCTTAATTCTATTTTATGCATATTCTTTCTCCTTCCCCTTCCTTTGGGAACTCTGCAACTGCCACATACTGTCTTCAAATCACCTGTTAAGTTTAATTACCACTATCTGTGTTGGGACATGGGGGGGGGGGGCATACATCTAGTACCCTTTCTGTAAAGAAATTTCTTCATTTTTTACCCTTACTCAGTATTACTGTCATGCGGCCCCAACCATAAGTGTTTTACTTTTCTGACTTGATGTTACCCTTCTGTAGTCTACAGTAATGCACTATTTCCTTTTTCTCTTGTTAGAAGGACTTTGCTGTGCAGTTTGATCTTGCAGAAACCAAGTAACTGACTGGGACTGGCATCTACTAATGTGGTTTGCACTTCCTTTAGTTGTCCTTCTGTTGGCTCAGATCTGTGCAGCTGTACTACAACTCATGAACTCATGGTGTGATGGCTTCACAGGGGAGCCACTGGTGATGCATATTATTAGCAATCCGAATGGGAACATATTAATCTGGTCCTGGGTCAGCATCACTGAGTGACGACTGCCGTGAACATGGCAGCTTTGGCTGTTAAAAGGGTGCTTACCATGATGACAGACACTAGCTGAGGGCCGTTTACTATAGTGACAAAGGCAAACAAGAGAAATGGGAGACACATTGGCCCTTGTAAAATACAGGATAATGTTCACTAGAACACTTTGGCCTAGGTCAGGGATACTTGCTTATAAGATAAAATAAACACACTAATGCCACTTTAGACTGCAGAGGTCCCATTTTCAGAAGGTGAAAGAAGGTATTAAACTTAATTTGGGCCAGAAATGACATGAATCACTCCTTAGATATCTGAAGAGGTACAAAGCTGCCCAGTTTCTCATCTAAAACAAACTGCTATGACATTATGAACAATGGGCACAGAAGAGGAAACCAAATACCCAGTTTTGATCAACATCAGCTATACAACACACATTTATCTAGCTTGTTATAATGAATAAATAAATAAATATTAGAATCTAACCTGCCTCAGGAGTAGCCAATGTGGCAAAGTCTTGGCTAAAGAAAGGCACTTTTAGCATGCATTGTCTGTTATCCCATGCTCACATTACAAAGGCTTGTGGTTTCAGTTAGCCTTTGGAATAATGTCATGTAAAGTACCTCTTATCATGTGACTTGCACATCTCTGCATGTTGCATGACTAAACTAGTTTCCAGCATTAACAATATGAATAGGAACATGTGTGAAGTGCAACTTTCTGTCTGCAGGCTTGTTACAAACATTCACTTCTTCTCTGTTGTCTTCATTCCTTCTGTTCTAGCACCTGTCAGCTAGCAAGCACTAGGAAAGACACATTACACAGAAAATAGTTTCACCTGCACAGATGGAGAAAATAATGACTTGCCAAATGCATGACAAAATAAATACTAAGCCCTTGTCCCACTCTTCAGATTTTAGGAATGTGTCATCTTGCTTTTGTTCTTAGTACTACACGTATCTTTCTTAACCTACACTTTGTTAGCATGTTTTCTTTTGGACTGTTGGTGTGAATAATTTGCTCATCCAGATTTTGTAAAATGCCTTACTCCCTGCTGATGCTTCATTCGATCTGGACAGAACCCCTCCTGCCAGTAAGTTGTTCCTCAGTGGGAGATCCCCAGCACAAAAGACTTTCTTTTAGCTAACCAGCTAGTCGGCTACAGTAGCTGTAGAACAGCCTTTTCCTTCAGTAAAATATGCATTGCAGCTCTTGTACAACAGGTCTTCTTCTTCTGCTACTTATTCCTCTTATCTCCTCGTTTTACCAACCCAAGAGCAGTGCTCGAACATTTTATATAACTCATCGTGTCAGCCTTATTCTTTATTACAACTTTTATTAACTTTCTTAACCAGGTACAGACAGGAGGTACTGTGCTTGTTTGTTCCTTTTTATTGCAAAGCAACATTTAGTATGCAGAATGGCGTATTTAAATTTTAAGCACCATTGCAGAAAAGTTACTTTTTAACGAACAAAATAAAAAAAATCTTTGTTTTATAACCATTCTATTAGTTAAAAATGAAACTATTTTTTTTTCACTTTGATACTACAAAACTCATCCCAACTGCAAGTCAACTAAATGCATCATTTTTTTTAAATGCACAGAGGTGTTAAAACAAAACAAAAAAAGATTTCACCACTGAGTTTATAAAAGTTTCATTAGGTAATCAGATAATATGCTGCACTGTTTAGGAGATGGATTGGCTGCTGTTGCAGTTTCATTTTTTAATACAAAGGGCATATTTTTAGGTATAGGTGTAATTGTTAAGGCTGACTGAATCTAAAACTTTTTTCTTAACTGTATGCAAATATCTTTGTCTTTCCAGTGTTGTAAGTTTGTCAAACCTTTGTCTGTGTGTGTGTGCACTCTTGTTATTTTTTGCAGTTCTCTAAGTTATTAGAGAAACACTTTGAAAAACTGAAACTGTTGCAACATTTGTAGACGTCCAAAGCAAAAAACTCTGAGGAAACTATGATCATAATTAACTTCATGCAAGCACTCGGGAAACACACTTTACTTACTTAAGCGAAATGCATTTATGTTTTCTAGGTATTTACCTATTACTGCTGCATCAGAAAACCAAGTTATTTGAGTTAAGTGCTATGATAACATCTCCAAAAAGTTTTCTGGTATCTTTTAAAACTTCATTACCTTATTTTACTAATGTTTTTCCAAGTACAAAACAAACACCCCATGTAAGACAATAAAAAGTAGCTCACCCATCCCCCATAAAAAGAGAAGATTCCTACAAGCATCACTGTTCTTTTGAAAGCACACACTTAGAACTAAAGAAAGACAGACGTGAGTATGGCATTCTTTCTAGTAGTTGTGCTTTGCACTTACCATTGGTTCTGTCACTGTATTCTTCCATGTCTGAACGGAAAGGCTGGGGTCTTCTCTGTTTCCTTCTGGACATCGCCCCAATTTTATCTCTTATTCACTGCTTCTCCTTTTTGTTTGCTTCTCACTCCCTCCTTTTTTCCCTTTCTGTCTTTAGATTTCACACTTTCAAAATCTTGGCTGAGGAGTCACTTGAAGAAGGAAGCAAGTAAGCTTTGGTCCCTTGAAGGAGACCTATCATTCACTCTCTCTCTATTTTTGTCTTTCTCAGCTTCTAGAAGCTATTAGAGGGGACTCTGTCAGTGACCAGCCCCCATCACCCCCAGCCCTTTGTATTTGAGTGATTAGGATACATTAATAATCCTCATTCAGCCTATTGTAGCAGTTGCAGTAGGTGGGGGTTGCCTCTGGGTTCTTAAAGACACAGTACTGACCTTCTGTGCCAATCACAGGAGCTGGACCTGTGTTCCTTGCTGGAGCTGGAAATTGAAAATGGTCTTAATCCCCTGATGATTATTTGTTAGGCACAGTTGTGTCCTAAGCAAAGCAACTAGTGCTGCCCCTTCAGCGCTTTCACTGTCCCTCCCTTTCTTTACATCATAAAAAGAGGAAAACTTTCAGGGAACAGTATTGTAACAAATGCATTTTTTCCCCTTACTAACCTTTTTTCCAGTTTTAAGCTGGATACTTGTTGCATATTCTTCGTGTATATACCCTTTCTGTGATGTATTTATACTGCATTTGCACACCTTCTTAGTGTCTTACCTTTTTTTCCAGTTTTAAGCTGGATACTTGTTGCATATTCTTCATGTATATACCCTTTCTGTCATGTATTTATACTGCATTTGCGCACCTTCTTAGTGAACATGTATTATTCATTTATCAATTTACTTTACATATAATTTTTGGTCCATGCATTTTCATTACCAGCTTTAACCAATTCAGGGTAACAGGGAACCATCCTGTCTCAGCAAGCAACAGGCAGAATAAGGTGAGAAACAAGCCCTGATGGCATGCAAGCTGATCATGTGACAGAGCCATGATCACATACAGTTATGTACATCTTACTGGAGCAGTTTCAAAAAGCACCAGTTCGCCTGGCTGCATGTGTTTGGAATGTGGATGGCAATTAAAGACTCCCATGAACAATGTAGGTGAACACAGGAAGGATATGCACAGACTGCACAGCAGGTATTCCAGCTGGGAATGTAACCAGTCCGTACTATGAGGCACCAACTCTAACTCTGGTATATTGCCTATTTACAGTATTATTTTCAATGCCTTGTAACAGCTATGGGGAAATTCTCTCCCTGGTCCTCCACTGTAAATCAGCTTTGGTCTTGATGGAACTTCTCAGGGGGGAAATAAATAAATACATACATAAATAAATAAATTGTTAAACAGGCATTAATCCATCAGGAATCCTTTTTAAACAATGACCTGGAAAAAAGCACAATTGACTTGTATCTATAGATACATCCATACTTCACAGATACACACACACACACACACACACACACACACACACACACACACACACACACACACACACACACACACAAATGCACACATACACAGATCACATTTTTAAGCATGACTATGTCACTTACTTAGGTTGGTTGTTACTGGTGAGTATGCTTATGCCAAAGAATGTACGTTTAGCCTTTTTGAAGATGAATTGTTTTAACTGAGATGTGAATGAACTGTACCAAGTCATAAAAATGTATAAGTTCATTTCAATTCCCTGGTCCAACAGTAAAAAGGTTCATAGGTTTATAGGTAGGTACTAGGCTATTGGCCCTAGGGCCTATATAAGCCTAGCCAAAAAGGTACCCTGGCTTTCGCCACCCAAGAAAATTATTTTCCTGTGCCCCTGTCATGCAGAGCCACAGAGGTTATCCCTGGGGTGAATTTCCTATTTCCCATCCAATCATCAAGATTTTTCTTGAAGACTGCTAATGAGGATCTTTGTTTGATATAGTAGGTAGTTTGTTCCAGAGTATGGGAAGTCTCTGGGACAGGAATCTATCCCTCCGACATGTTCTGTTTATTGTGGTGACAAGGTTTAGGTCCCTAGAGTGTGTATCTCGGAGGGATTGGAATTTCTTTAAGTGGAGCAAGTCCAACAACTCTGGGTTTGACATAGCTTTGTATGTTAGGCAGAGATCACCTCTGAGTAGGTGATATGCGATGGAATAAAGCTGGAGTTTTTTGAGATGGTCTGCGTAGGGCATCTGTTTGAGGCCGGTAATCCTCTTTGTGAGGTATTTCTGCGGCCTTTCCAGTTGTTGTAGATGTCTTGTGAGGTACATACCAAAAGGGGCATTGTACTCTATAATGGGTCTAATGAGTGATTAGAAGAGGGGAACAATGACCTCTTTTTTCCTGGATGAGAAACCTTTTGTGATGAGGCGTGCCATGTAGAAGGATTTCCTGACTACTGTGGCGATGTGATTATCAAAGGAGAAACTACTGTCCACCTGTGTTCCAAGATCTCTTATCACACTTTCGGTGTTAAGTAGACTACCACCTATGTGATAGCTCATGGGTACAGGGTTTTTACTAAAGGGGATGTCAATGCACTTTTGGCATGGAGCTTGAGGCCATGGCTTTGACACCAGGCATCTGTCTCCGTGATGCCCTTTTGTAGGATGTCCACATTGTTAGGAGTTTCAATTATGGCTCCTAGTTTGCAGTCATCTGCAAACTTCATTAGCCAAAGACCTTCTGTATTAGCCTGTACTTCAGAAAAGTAGATACCAAACAGGAGAGGACCCAGGACTGAACCTTGTGGTACTCCACTTGTCATTGGTCTGAAGTTGGATTTGGAGTCTGCTACTTTTACAGTGTGGGTTCTGTCAGTGAGCCAGTTGGCAACCCATCTTGTGACATAGGGATTTATACTTAGTTTAGTGAGTTTATCTATAATTCCAGAGTGGGGGATGGTGTCAAAAGCCTTGGCGAGATCTAGATAGGCTGTGTGAACCACCTTACCCTCGTCAACGGCTTTGGTGACTGCTTCAAATAAGTCTGTCAGGTTTAGGAGACATGATCTGCCTTTTACAAACCCGAACTGGGTGGAGTCCAGAGTTTGGAGATTACCAATGTCTTTGTGTATAAGATCCATGATGATACGTTCCATGGCCTTGCAGACCAAGTTCATTAGGCTAATGGAGAGGTAGTTCCCGGGGTCTGTGGTGGCTCCCCCTTTGTGGAGTGGGATAACCATCGCTGTATGCCATTCAGTAGGCACAAAGCCGGAGGTGAGGCTATAATTGAACTTGGTGCTTAGGTGGGGTGCCAGTTCATTCTGCAGTTCATGTACAACAAAGCCTTGGATGTTGTCAGCTCCCATGGATGCTGTGTTCTTGGCTTTGGAGAATGTGTTTTTTACCTGTGCAGCCGTGATTACAGGAACTTTGCATTATTCTGGTATAGAGATGGGTCCTTTAGGGGGTGAGAGGTAAAAGTTAGCACTGAACGTATCTGCCATGATGCTGGCGATATCAGTTGGTTCTGTATATTTAGTGCCATTGTGCTGTAACTCAGAGCAGATCTGAGTGTTGCCATTGAGATTCTTGACATAGCTATAGAATGCTTTGTGGTTGTCTTTAGAATCAGTGGCGATTTTGTTTTCATAACTAGCTTGGAGGATTTTATGAGGGATCTCAGCTGCTTACTGAGGCTGACCAGTGAGTTCCTTCAATCATGGGAATTTACTCTTTTTTGCAACAGTTTCTTTCTTCTGTTGTAGAGTTTGTTTATGGCAGGGGACCACCAGATTGGCTTCCTTTTTTTGGAGGATAGCATCTTGGTTCTGTTTGGGATAGCATGATCCATGCACTCGTGTAAGTGCTTATAAAGTTAATTTGTGTATGATTCAGCAGTCATACCTCCATTGTCCATCTGCATGGGTGTCGTGATGTTTGCCACTTCTGTCTTAAGAAGCGTGAAGTTGGTTTTGGAGACATTTTTTACGGTGGTTTCCCTAATGGGGGTGGGGGTGGGATGTGGATGTCTAGAGTGATTAGCTTGTGGTTGGATCTGACCAAAGAGGAATTGACCTCTGGTGTGGAACACTGGTCATCCATGTTGGTAATGACCAGGTCTAGGATATTGCTGCCCCTGGTGGGGGTGTGGATAAGTTGATCCAAGGCATTGGAATTTATGAATTCCAGAAAGCATTGAGCAAAAGAGTTGGTACATGAGTAGTTTTCCCAGTTAATGGTGGGGTAGTTGAAATCACCCATTATTAGGGTGTTGGGCTGTACCCTAATATTTTCCAGTGTATCAAGAAATGAGGAGTGGGAATCCTGGAGCATGGTGGGGGATCTGTACCAAGTTACAATTTGGATTGCTGTCTTGCCCAGAGTTAGTTGCACTTGGATAATCTCAGATGCATTATGCTGAGCAACTAGCCTGGAGGTGTGGATATCCTTAATGAATATGGACACGCCTCTGCCTTTAGTGTTTTGGTCCAGGTGAGGTGGCCAAAAGGTGTGGTATGAATTATAACCTGGTAATGCAGGGGTGCTCTCTGGAGCCTTGAACCAGGTCTCTGTCACTGCACAGGTGTCGATGTTCTCCATTTTAAGGAGTGCCTCGAGTGAATGCATTTTGAGGTTTAGACTTCTAGCATTGAGTAGCATTACCCTCAGATTTTGCTTGCTTGTACCTGTTAAGGTGGTGGATTTGTCATTTGAACCTTGCCTAAAAAAGGCACTATAGGGGTGGCATGGTAAAGCATCGTGGTCTGTCGATCATGTCATCCTAGGCAGACAGATACTGGATCCCCTTAGAATGACACCAGAAGCTTAGCCAATTGTTGAAGTCAATCATTTTGTCCTTGTACTGTAGTGTCGGGCTGGCAACTCAACACCATAAAAAAAAAAAATAAATAACTGCCAATCATTAGCGGACCGGAGTTCTGCTGTGGCGACCCCTAACCGGGAAAAGCCGAAAGACAAACAACAACAACAACTGTGGTATCATTCTGGGTGATGACAGGATGCTACTCAGGGCTAGGGTCATACTTGCCTGGGCTACAAGATCAGAGACCTCTTCCATGTCTCTTTTCATGTAGTCCAGGGAGGTACGTCTCAGGTCATTCACACCAACATGGACAATAATAGAGTCATATTTGTACTTGTTGTAGAGTGACCTGAGTGCATGCATTATGTGGCGAAGCCTGGCACCCGACAGGAAGCTGACAGTAACTTTCTCCTTGTTTAGCCTGGTGAGTGGAACATCAGTGTGCCTGACTATAGTGTCACCTATGACTAGAGTGTTGGGTACGTTGTTATGCCTTATGGGCTGTGGTTGAGTGGCACACTGAGTTTGTGGGCTATGTGTGATTTGGGTTGTGTTGGGGGGTGGAGGTTGCTTGCATTTCTGCTTTGGAGGTCTCTGTTGCTTGAGCAGATTTTTGTTGAGAGACTCCATGAATGTAGGTGTGTGTTTCGTGTTTCTATGTGTGTGTTTTGGTGGCGTAGGTTTTGGGGGACTATGTGATGCGTGTGGTGTGGTGCAAGTGTTTACCTTCTCCTCTTGACTGCCTAGTCCAGTCTTGGGTGAAGAGAGCTTTGCTTCCAATTTGGCTATATAAGTGCATCTCTCACAGGTTGTAGTGTTGGGTTGTAAGAGGAGAGGGTTGTCTGTGTACATGAGGCAATTGCTGCATTGCCCCAAGATGCCCAGATTCATCAGGTAGAAAGGAGAATACACCGGGAGCTGAACCTTAGACATGCCTGGATAGTTGCTTATTTATTAAGTACTAAAAACTGTTTTCCTCTAGACAAATGAGCAAAGTTGAGTGTTGTAGTAATTTGTAGCTTATTTAGTGCTTACAACGAGTTCTGAACAAGTGCTGAGCTCAAAGAAACAGATTTGAGTGCTAAAACTAAAAAAACTGGCTAGTTCTAAGGGAAAATTTGAAGAGCAGACTGGTGCCGGGAATAGTTTAACCCTAGATAAGCGGCGATGCATAAAGTGTATGTATATATATATATATATATATATATATATATATATATATATATATATATATATATATATTTATTTATTTATTTATTTATTTTAAATATAACAGTAGCAAATGAGCAAACTGATTTAAACAAATTAACCAATTAACCAATAAAAAGCTAAAAACTGAGCCCCGTTCCAGCAGTCTTTGATCAGACAAGGCCTAACTGCACAGTCCTGCCACTAGGGTGCAGGGGAACCTCTCCAAAAAAAAAGATGGTCTGGATTAGTGCTCAAGTTATACAAACAAAGCTAGATTCAGCAGGTCTGAATTTAGTCTATGCTACAGCAAACAAGGTGTACCAATTTCAGAAAGAAACAGTTCAAATAAGTAGGCACAATAAGCCTTTAACCAGAAACTTCCAGCTCAGAAGGACAGAATCTACTCTCTCCTCCCACACAAGTGCAGACCACACCTTCTTAATGTAAAATAACTGGCCCAAAGCCCAGATGCTTAAACCACAACTAATACACTTTTAGAATAAGAGACACTAAGCCTTCAATCAGCAACTCCCAACTTAGAAGGATGTAAGCTACCTGTCCTGCTACAACAGTGCAGATCACAAACCTTCTTAATGTAAAACAACTGGTCTGAAGCCCAAGTGCTTCAACCAAAGGCTTAGAATAACAGTTACAATTTAATCAGCCTACTAACAAGCAGTAATAAATGCAGCAGAATAAATGCAATTAAATACTTTTAAGAACAAGCAGCAAAAGCAAAATAAAGTAGGAAGAAACACAAATACAGTAAAAGCAGATGAATAAAGTGCAATTTTTTTATATAACAACAGAAATTGAGCAAACTGATTTGAACAAATTACCCAATTAACCAGAAGGCCTTATATTGTGAGTCTGGAGTGATGTATGCTAACAGAGTTCCGAATCTGATGACTCACGACTGAAGAATTTTCAGCTACATGACAAATTTTTAGGCATTTGAAAGGGCAGAGTGAAATGAAACAGGTTACTGACCGGCTGTGGTGACAATATGGCATTGGTGCTCATGGGTCAAGAATGGTGGATAAAATCTCATATTTTATTGAGAACTGTTCCTTTTGTCAGGTTACAAGGTGAATCGTGACTACTGTAGCTGTTACTGGTAGAACATAGTTTGGATAGGGAATAAAAACACCTTGTGCTGTATGCCCAATTTCAGCTAGAGAATAAAGGCATCTCGTGCTGTATGTCTAAGTTCAGATAGGGAATAAAGGCACCTTATGCTGTATGTCCGAGTTCGGATAGGGAATAAAGGCACCTTGTGTTGTATGCCCAAGTTCAGCTAGGGAATAAAGGCATCTCGTGCTGTATGTCCGAATTTGGATAGGGAATAAAGGCACCTTGTGATGTATGTCCAAGTTTGGATAGGGAATAAAGGCACCTTGTGCTGTATGTCTAAGTTTGGATAGGGAATAAAGGCACCTTGTGATGTATGTCCGAGTTCGGATAGGGAATAAAAGCACCTTGTGCTGTATGTCCAAGTTTGGATAGGGAATAAAGGCACCTTGTGTTGTATGCCCAAGTTCAGCTAGGGAATAAAGGCATCTCGTGCTGTATGTCCGAATTTGGATAGGGAATAAAGGCACCTTGTGATGTATGTCCGAGTTCGGATAGGGAATAAAAGCACCTTGTGCTGTATGTCCAAGTTTGGATAGGGAATAAAGGCACCTTGTGTTGTATGCCCAAGTTCAGCTAGGGAATAAAGGCATCTCGTGCTGTATGTCCGAATTTGGATAGGGAATAAAGGCACCTTGTGATGTATGTCCGAGTTCGGATAGGGAATAAAAGCACCTTGTGCTGTATGTCCAAGTTTGGATAGGGAATAAAGGCACCTTGTGCTGTATGTCTAAGTTTGGATAGGGAATAAAATCACATTGTGCTACATGTCTAAGACTGTGAGCACATTACAGAAGCTGTCAGCTGTCCTAAACTGTCCAATGAGATTTGGACAAAGTGTCTCTATGTGGTAGGGACAAAGATGTGCTAACCAATTCATCTAAATATTTATTTATGGAGCTGTTTTAGTTGGAGTAGGCTTAGAACCCATTAGGATATGCATGCCTCACAGGTCAATATGAAGCTATCAGTCTGCAAACTATTCCACGTCTAGCCAATAACCAGAGGTCATAATCAAACGCTGTACCTTGTATCTGTGAAATCACAATCTTAACCATTATGTCATCCTCATCTCAACAGAAAGTGCTAGACACAGCAGTGGTTTAGTTGCCAAGTATTTTAGTTATGTATTTATGTATTCATCTCTAAGAATTGTACTTATTTATTTATGCATTTATGTTTGTATTTATTTTTGTTTTTAGTTGAATAGACTGGACCCAAAGGCCATTTAGTAGCTGCATCTTGTCACAAAGAATATGTTGCATAAATAAAATTTTGTAGACAAACAGAATGTGGTAATGGCAAGCAGTGTGGTATAGTACAAAGTAACAGAGTATTAGAGACGTCTTGCCTGGTCAGCCTAAAACATTGCAAGTGCATTTGCTGAAAAGCACAGTAATGATGTGGCAGATTTTTAATTCTTTTTGTTACCTTAAACTATACTATACTATAGTAACGTCTACAGGTAGCTATTACACGTGCATCACCATGTCTCCGATCATACCCTGCAGAGTGTCAGTTGTGAATTTTTTTTTCTTCCTATTCATTTTATCCTGTTAATTTGTCTTTGCTGGAGGTTTTCTCCTTGGGCCTCTACTAAAAAGTGGCTTTTAGCCCAATCTGACTTTCCTAGTAAACAAATAGGTTCATAGGTTAGTACTAGGCTAACTGCCCTTGCAAGCCATTTTAAGTCTAGCCAGTTATCCCCTGTGAGATTCAAACCCTGTGCCTTGTGTTTGTAAGGCAAACACCTTAACCATTAGGCCACCCTCCCAACCCCCATTTATGCAAATAAATAAATAAACAAACAAACAAACAAACAAATAAAGGATGCAGATTGTTTATTTAAGGTAGTCGTAGTTGCCAGGACAAAAGTTTTAAGTAGAAATGCTATAAAATGAAAATGAACAAGAAGTGGAATGTTTGATAATGACTGTAACCGAATCCCAAATGTTCTGGGATCAGAGAGGAAAGTCTTTGGTTCATAGGTTCATAGGTTCATAGGTTCATACTAGGCTATCTGCCCGAGGGCATTTACAAGCCTAGCCCATAGTTTTGTGGCTTACGCCACCCCTTTAGTATGGGGAACTATACCCATTATTTTGCTGTGCCTCTGTCAAGCAGTGACACTGAGGTAATCCCTGGGGTATATCTGCGATCTCCCATCCATTGGTCAAGATTTCTCTTGAACAAGGCCAGCGAGGTGCTCTGCCTCACATATACCGGGATTTTATTCCACAGCATAGGGAGTCTTTGGGTGATGAATCTATCCATCCAGCACGTCCTATTAATAGCCGTGTCGAGGTTTAAGTCTCCCGCCCTTGTGGCTCTGACGGATCTAGATTTTTTGAGGTGAAGCATATTCATCAAATCTGGGTTTGACATGGCCTTGTATGTTAGGGAAAGGTCACCTCTGAGCAAGCGGTAAGCGACTGAATAGAGCTGGAGTTCTTTCAGTCGGGCAGCATAGGACAGATGTTTGAGACCCTTTATCCTTTTGGTGAGGAACTTTGTGGCCTCTCCAGCTGCTGCAAGTGTCGGGTCAGATACATTCCGAATGGGGCATTGTACTCAATCATTGGTCTGATGAGTGATGAGTATAGGGAGACTATGACCTCCCTTGATCTAGATGAGAATCCCTTCATGATAAGGTGGGCAATGTAGAAGGTCTTCCTAACTACTTTAGCTACATGGGTGTCGAATGACAGACTACTATCAACCTGGGTCCCCAGGTCCCTGATAACTTCTGTGCTCAGTGGATTGCCACCTATTTGGTAGCTAGGGGTAACCTTGTTTTTCCCGAAGGGTATGACTATGCATTTTTTGGCATTTAACTTTAGGCCATGGCTCTGGCACCAGTTATCCGTTTCTGTGAGACCCTTCTGAAGGATATCTGTGTCAGATGTGTTTTCTACTATGGCCCAGTTTGCAGTCATCTGCAAACTTTGTCAGCCATAACCCTCCTGTGTTTGCTTGTACTTGGAAAAGTAGATGCCAAACAAGAGTGGGCCCAGGACTGAGCCCTGTGGTACACCACTTGTGACAGGCTTTGAGTCTGACATGGTGCCAGCAACTCTGACCCTGTGGGTTCTGTCACTCAGCCAGTTTGCAACCCATCTTGTGATATATGGGTTAACATTTAAGCTGATGAGTTTTTCAATGATACCCGAGTGGGGTATTGTATCGAAGGCCTTCGCCAGATCGAGGTAGGCTGTATGGACTGCCTTTCCCTCATCAATGGCTTTGGTGACTGTTTTGAAAAAGTCAACCAAGTTTAGAAGGCATGATCTGCCTTTGACAAAGCCAAACTGGGATGGATCCAAAGTCTGCAAATTCCCTATGTCTTTATTTATGAGGTCCATTATGATCCTCTCCATGGCTTTGCAGATAAGGCTTGTCAAGCTAATGGGCGGTAATTTCCAGGGTCGGTGGAGGCACCGCCTTTGTGAAGTGGGACCACAGTTGCAGTGCGCCACTCCTGGGTGCGTATCCAGAGGTAAGACTATGATTAAACAGCTGTCCTAGCTGTGGGTTTAATTCCTCGTTGAGTTCGTGGAGCACACAGCTGGGGACACCATCAGGTCCCATGGATGCTGTGTTTTTGCTTTGGAGAGAGCAGTTCTCACTTGGGCGTTGGAGATGTTTGGGTGGCTGCAATCGCTTGGTATAGATATCTCTCCTTTTGGGGGAGAGAGAGAAGTTTGCACTGAACCTGTCAGCCAGTATGTTGGCAATGTCTGTAGGATCAGTAATCTTCACATCATTTTGAACTAGTTCTGAGCATATCTGGGAGTTTCCTCCCAGGTTTCTAACATAGCTAAAGAAGGCCTTATGATTGTCTTTTGAGTCTTTAGCTATTTTTCTCTCAAAATTTGCTTTGGATGATTTTATGAGAGCTCTTAGTTTTTTACTTATAGTGATCAAGGGTGTCTTACCTTTTAAGGATTTTGCTCTATCTTGTAGTAGCTTCCTCCTTTTGTTGTAGAGTTTGTTTATGGCTGGGGTCCACCAGACTGGACGCTTGCCTTTGGTACAAAGAGTCTTTGTTTTGCTTGGGATTGCCTTATCCATGCAGTCCTGCAGGTGCTGGTAGAAGGCATTTGTAAGTGATTCAGCTGCTTGAGTACTGTTTTCCGCCGGCTCGGGGGCCTTAAAGGAGACCACACTAGTCTTTAGAAGTGTGAAGTCGGCTTTCGAGAAGTTCTTTACTGTGGTCTTTTTTATTTCAGGTGGGGGTGGGATGAGGACCTCCAGCGAGATTAGTTTGTGATCTGATCTCACCAGTGAGGGGTATACTTCTGGTACAACAACAAAGTGAGTACACTGGAGCTAGAAGGATGAAAGGGAATGCTGCAATAATTCTTCGGGTTGTATTTGACAGCTTTGATCCTGAGTAGGTGACTTAGAGAAGGGAAATGTTGAAATGAAGTAATTAGTAGATTAAACAACATGCACAGGTGTTTGGGAAGGATCATAGCTTTCTGAACAGCAGGGCAGGAATGTTCTGGTATGTATCATACTAGTGTCCATAACCCTGCAGATCTTGCTTAGTGTTGTCTGATGCAGCTGAGTGTTGCCCATAGTCAAGTCCAGGAGTCCAGACTTCAGTTTTGAAAATAATCTTCCTTCCACAGTTGAAATGTGAGGCTGAAGTGTGAAATATGTGATAGATACGCTGTAGCAGACAGCTAGCAGCATTTCTAGTGAGAACCAATAATCCAACATATTTAAGCTGTGTCCATCTTTCAAGGTAACCCTCAAGGGGAGCTCCCTCTAACAAGGGGAACACCTATGCTGCTTTGGGGGGGTAGTATATACCTACTGTATTCTTGAAATTAGTGATAAGTAAGGTCATGAGCTCCCTCTAACAAGGGGAACACCTATGCTGCTTTGGGGGGGTAGTATATACCTACTGTATTCTTGAAATTAGTGATAAGTAAGGTCATGCTTATTTAGGCAATCACTGATATGTTTCAACAAAGCTGATGAAAAAGGTATTGCTAATAAGGTGAGCAGATTTGTCTGTGGCCCTGATAACACCCTACCTGCTGCTGGCTGAATGCTGGTCCACTGAGGGTGGAAAAAAATCTTTCCTCAATTTACAGGGCCTGGTACAGTGGCACAGTGGGCAGTGTTGTCACCTCACATCAAGAGGTTCCCCAGTTCGATTCTTCTCAGGGGTGCCTTTTGTGTTGAGTCTGCATGTCCTCCCTGTGTTCGTATGGGTTTTCCAGTTTCTTCACACATTTCAAAGACATGCAGTAGATTAAAAGGACACTCTAAATTGGCCAAAGGCGTGAATGAGTGTGCATGTGAGTGTGTGGTGTGGAAGAACTACTGTGGCAGGGCTGGCCACGCAGCAGTGTAAATTTTGGCTCTAGGTGATTGTTACTGCTCAAGTAACACCCCAACCACATGTGTAAAAATGGATAAAAGGGGTCGTGAATGAATTTTTCAGTTATTTTGATTTTTTAGAGTAGCTGTTTTTTGCTGAGATTGAGAGAGTACCTCTCAACTACCCCTGATGTTGCCTGATATTTTTGCCCTATCCATCATAACATTTTTGGTTTTCTGTTCAGTTACTGCAAATTATAATCTGTCACTAAATGTTAGTTATTCCAGTTTTATGCTTCTTGCTGTGCAGAAAATGCTTTTACGTGCAGTAAAGTAATACTTAAAACAATTTAACACCTTTATGTGCAGTAAAGTAATGCATAAAACAGAATTTAACGCCTTTATGTGCAGTGAAGTAATACTTAAAACAGAATTTAACGCCTTTATGTGCAGTGAAGTAATACTTAAAACAATTTAACACCTTTATGTGCAGTAAAGTAATGCTTAAAACAGAATTTAACACCTTTATGTGCAGTGAAGTAATACTTAAAACACAATTTAACACCTTTATGTGCAGTAAAGTAATACTTAAAACAGAATTTAACGCCTTTACGTGCAGTAAAGTAATACTTAAAACAGAATTTAACACCTTTATGTGCAGTGAAGTAATACTTAAAACAGAATTTAACACCTTTATGTGCAGTAAAGTAATACTTAAAACAGAATTTAACGCCTTTATGAGCAGTAAAGTAATGCTTAAAACAGAATTTAACGCCTTTATGTGCAGTGAAGTAATACTTAAAACAGAATTTAACACCTTTATGTGCAGTAAAGTAATACTTAAAACAGAATTTAACGCCTTTACGTGCAGTAAAGTAATACTTAAAACAGAATTTAACGCCTTTATGTGCAGTAAAGTAATACTTAAAACAGAATTTAACGCCTTTATGTGCAGTGAAGTAATACTTAAAACACAATTTAACACCTTTATGTGCAGTAAAGTAATACTTAAAACAGAATTTAATGCCTTTATGTGCAGTAAAGTAATACTTAAAACAGAATTTAACGCCTTTATGTGCAGTAAAGTAATACTTAAAACACAATTTAACACCTTTATGTGCAGTAAAGTAATACTTAAAACAGAATTTAACGCCTTTATGTGCAGTAAAGTAATACTTAAAACAGAATTTAACGCTTTATGTGCAGTAAAGTAATACTTAAAACACAATTTAACACCTTTATGTGCAGTAAAGTAATACTTAAAACAGAATTTAATGCCTTTATGTGCAGTAAAGTAATACTTAAAACAGAATTTAACGCCTTTATGTGCAGTAAAGTAATACTTAAAACACAATTTAACACCTTTATGTGCAGTAAAGTAATACTTAAAACAGAATTTAACGCCTTTATGTGCAGTAAAGTAATACTTAAAACAGAATTTAACACCTTTATGTGCAGTAAAGTAATACTTAAAACAGAATTTAATGCCTTTATGTGCAGTAAAGTAATACTTAAAACAGAATTTAATGCCTTTATGTGCAGTAAAGTAATACTTAAAACAGAATTTAACACCTTTATGTGCAGTAAAGTAATACTTAAAACAGAATTTAACGCCTTTATGTGCAGTGAAGTAATACTTAAAACAGAATTTAACACCTTTATGTGCAGTAAAGTAATACTTAAAACAGAATTTAACGCCTTTATGTGCAGTGAAGTAATACTTAAAACAGAATTTAACACCTTTATGTGCAGTAAAGTAATGCTTAAAACAGAATTTAACACCTTTATGTGCAGTAAAGTAATACTTAAAACAGAATTTAACGCCTTTATGAGCAGTAAAGTAATGCTTAAAACAGAATTTAACGCCTTTATGTGCAGTGAAGTAATACTTAAAACAGAATTTAACACCTTTATGTGCAGTAAAGTAATACTTAAAACAGAATTTAACGCCTTTACGTGCAGTAAAGTAATACTTAAAACAGAATTTAACGCCTTTATGTGCAGTAAAGTAATACTTAAAACAGAATTTAACGCCTTTATGTGCAGTGAAGTAATACTTAAAACACAATTTAACACCTTTATGTGCAGTAAAGTAATACTTAAAACAGAATTTAATGCCTTTATGTGCAGTAAAGTAATACTTAAAACAGAATTTAACGCCTTTATGTGCAGTAAAGTAATACTTAAAACACAATTTAACACCTTTATGTGCAGTAAAGTAATACTTAAAACAGAATTTAACGCCTTTATGTGCAGTAAAGTAATACTTAAAACAGAATTTAACACCTTTATGTGCAGTAAAGTAATACTTAAAACAGAATTTAACGCCTTTATGTGCAGTGAAGTAATACTTAAAACAGAATTTAACACCTTTATGTGCAGTAAAGTAATGCTTAAAACAGAATTTAACGCCTTTATGTGCAGTAAAGTAATACTTAAAACACAATTTAACACCTTTATGTGCAGTAAAGTAATACTTAAAACAGAATTTAACGCCTTTATGTGCAGTAAAGTAATACTTAAAACAGAATTTAACACCTTTATGTGCAGTAAAGTAATACTTAAAACACAATTTAACACCTTTATGTGCAGTAAAGTAATACTTAAAACAGAATTTAACGCCTTTATGTGCAGTAAAGTAATACTTAAAACAGAATTTAACGCCTTTATGTGCAGTAAAGTAATACTTAAAACACAATTTAACACCTTTATGTGCAGTAAAGTAATACTTAAAACAGAATTTAATGCCTTTATGTGCAGTAAAGTAATACTTAAAACAGAATTTAACGCCTTTATGTGCAGTAAAGTAATACTTAAAACACAATTTAACACCTTTATGTGCAGTAAAGTAATACTTAAAACAGAATTTAACGCCTTTATGTGCAGTAAAGTAATACTTAAAACAGAATTTAACACCTTTATGTGCAGTAAAGTAATACTTAAAACAGAATTTAATGCCTTTATGTGCAGTAAAGTAATACTTAAAACAGAATTTAACGCCTTTATGTGCAGTAAAGTAATACTTAAAACAGAATTTAACACCTTTATGTGCAGTAAAGTAATACTTAAAACAGAATTTAATGCCTTTATGTGCAGTAAAGTAATACTTAAAACAGAATTTAACGCCTTTATGTGCAGTGAAGTAATACTTAGAACAGAATTTAACGCCTTTATGTGCAGTAAAGAATGCTTAAAACAGAATTTAACGCCTTTGTTCCCCATTATTTTTGGCTTCATCCAGAATTATTGAACAAAATAGTTGAGAGATATGGCTGAGAGTTTTTCTTTCTTTCTTCTTTAAAAGAGGCATTGATAAGTGTATTAAAAAGTCTGGCTCTGGGTCTGCTGTACAATTATTACCCTCTCTAAGTTTCCTTTAATAGCTAAAGTTGTGACAAAGTAGTGCATGTGCAGATATATTTGTATTTGCACTTCTTGATCACTTTGGCACACACTAAGGCAGCCCATAGTCACGTTGTAAGTGACATCCTGATGGCACAAGAACTTTGATTATATTGCATCTTCCTTGATCTGACAGGCTCATGGCTCTCAACCTCTTAATGCAAGAATTGGGGACAAAGCCAAGAATACTGAGGGGAAAAGGTTCAAAATCAGGGACAGTTTTTAAAACTCCAAAGACATATAGCAAATCCTGGTGAAATGTGGAGGCAAATCAGCAACTAATAAAATCCAAACCACCACAGTCTGTCCTCAGCAAGATGAAATAATTCACAAGCAACCAACACTTAGTCCAAAAATGAAGTTTACTGAGCACTTTCATCCAAAAATACAAGAGTTCTTCGAAAGGAAACATGTTGTAACAGTCAGCATTTTTAAATACTAAGTTATCATGTGATCTTAATTCCAGTCATGTGATGTAAAACAGTCAGTCTTAAAGATACAGAAGAACAACTGGGTAAAACCAACTTTAACAAGAAAAGTAATGTTTAAACTTGTATACTATAAACATTCTCTAGTGCTAAAAATAATAAAAATAAACAATTTTATTTCTTATGTTTAATAAGTAATCATGAAATAACTGAATAGTTGTTAAAGTTTGGCTGCCCTGATGTTTAAAACAGAACCCAAGGCTATACTATCATTTAAGGCTTGGTAATGTTTAATTCAATCTAATATGCAGAGAACCTTATGATATGCAAGAGTGTCTCCCACCAACCATTGCTAAAATGTTTAGACACTTTGTCCACCAGAAAAAAATGAAAACGTCTTAAAACTTTTATACATAGTAGAATATTTATATAAAGCATTATTTTTATCACCCTTACAAATGCTATACAAATGTCCATATATCCCCCCTACTAAGTTTTCTTTCTCTCACAACACAGGCAGTTAGAGATGTATACCTACTCCTCTAAACTTGCAATTAAATTGGCCTGGACAAGGAATTTTTTTGGGATAATCCAACACTACTATATATGGTCCTTTCATTTTTAAATCTGCAGTACTTGGAGTTTGCATGTTCTCCCTGTGTTCGCGTGGGTTTCCTCCGGGTACTCCGGTTTCCTCCCACATTCCAAAGACATGCATCTGGAGCATTTCTCCCCGGGCCTCCGCTGAAAACAGGCTCTGTGGAACCTAGTCGGACTTTCCCGGTCAACAAATGATTAAATAAAATTAAAAAAAATAAATAAAAAAAGTACTTGCAACTGCATTTTTCGTGTAATATTTGTTATTTATAAAACCTGTTCAGTTGTCTTACTGCAATAAAAATGTTATAGTCTTCTTGTTTTTAAAAACAAAATAAGGTTTATGCCCTACCAACCATAACATATACTCAGAAGGCAAAGCTGTTCTGCAATTCTTGTTCAATATATACTTTTAATTTGCTCACTATCATGATTGTATCTAATATCATAGCTTTTATAAGGTCTCCTCATCAGTGTTAGTGTTAACAACATTAACAAATGATTCATTTGCTTTTAAAATGAGTACTTATCTTATCTCTCCTATCTTTTGTTTCTTATCTCTTCCCCCAAATCACTTAACAAAGTGTTGCAGTATCCTCGTGCTCTTAACATATTAAATAATAATTCAATTTCTTTTTTAAAGTTAAGGTCATCTGATATGATCCTTCAGAGCCTTACCAACTGCCCTTTTACCAAATTTCTTTTCTGCCACATAGGGTGGCAACTTTTAAAATTAAAATAACTGTTAGAAACGGAAGGCTCCTGATAAATCATAGAGCCAAGTGTTGTGTTTCTTATTGTTTTGTATAAAGTGATGTCCAAGTAATGAATATTACTTACTATCTTAAAAAATGTAAATTAATTTTTAAAATGATGTGAAGTCAGTAATTTTACCAAAAAAACTTTTTAGTTCTGTGTTGCTGCCTTCCCATAAAATGAAAATGTGATCCAAAAACCTGAAGTACGATTTTACATATTTTATCTCAGTCATATTTATTTATTTATTTATTTATTGTACATTTGTTAACCGGGGGTGTCTGACTGAGCCGAAAGACCCTTTTTCAGCAGTAGCCTGGGGAGAAAAGCTCCACAAAGAAAAATTCCAGACACATTTAGTTATTTAGATATGATCAGTATACACACAAATTACAGGAGGCATGTTTTTACAGTGGTATGCGGCACATAAACAGTTACAGTGGAGAGAACAAACAAAAAAAAATAATTTTAAAAATAAAGGTAATTAATAGATTTGTGGTGTACAGCTGAAATTTGGAACATAGGTTGAATACATACATAGTACACAGGTACAGTATATACATTGTAGATTAGCCAGTGTTTGTGAGTAAGATTGAAAACTATTATCAAGTGTTCTAGATTTTGTATGTATGTATTATCCGCTTTCACTAGCTTGTGGAGCAATCGTGGCACTGCCAACTTTCTTTGAGATGTTGCCTGATGAGGTCTTTAAAGGAGGCTTTGGATGATGTGTTTTGAATAATAGTGGGGACAGAGTTCCATTTTTAGCCACTGAACTACTATATAGTGCATCTCCAAAGCTATTGTAGCTGTTGGTGACTTCTAGTAGTAGTTTGCTTGATGATCTAAGAGGCCTTTTGGCTGAGTGATGTTGTACTAGGTTTTTGAGGGCAGGACACTTATTGGGAAGGTAATAGATAGAATGACAGAGGCAGAGCTGATTGTAGGTTAGGAGGTTGGGCAGTTCAAGCCAGTGGAGCTATCTCAAAGCAGTACAGTGATGAGTTCTATATGAGCAATTTGCAGCAAAGCGGGCAATTCTGTTATAGCAGGCTTCCATTTTGCTTAGTTCAGTTTTGTTGAGATTAGTCAGAATGGGAGATGCATAGAGTAGGGTGGATAGAAGTTCGGAGCAAGCAATGGCTGATCTTGTGTTGTTGGTAAGAAATGGTTTGACACGGTAGAGCGGCCCCAGTTTGGCATGTACTTTTTTAATAGTTAAGTTGAGATGACTATCAAATTTTAGGTGGGAGTCTATGGTTATTCCCAGTAGCTTAGCCTGTGCCACTGGAGCAATTGGAGTAGCATTAGTGGAGTAGATAGTGAATTGACTGTTAGTGTTTTTGTTAGAACTGGTTATAATCATAACCTGAGTTTTCTTTGGATTGAGGATAAGTTGGGCTTTGGTAAGGTAGTTTTCAACGTCAGAGAATGCTAGTTGAGTTGTTTGCAGGAGGGTGGGAATGTTTTGTGCAGCACAGATTAAGGTAGTGTCATCGGCATACTGAATTATAGATGCATGCTGTGTGGAGGTATGGAGGTCATTTGTGAAGACTGTGAATAGTAGTGGTCCTAAGATAGAACCCTGTGGTTTATAATTATGGGCAGCTGAGGAGAGAGAGAATTTTCCCATTTCACAGCTTGGTACCTGTCAGTTAAGTAGCTTTGGAACCAGGTAAGAGTGGAATTTGATAGATGATATTGGTTTAGTTTGTTTAGCAGGATTTGGTGTGAGACTGTGTCAAATGCTTTGGACATATCCAAAAATATTAAAAACAAAATTGGTCTTCCAATAGCTTAATACCAAATTTGCAAATTTTGGTGTAAAAGCAGACCCCATTGCAATCTGTCTAACTTATTTAAATATCTCCCCTTCAAAATTAAAAAAAAATGTTGTTCGGTCCATATTCCATCAATTCACAAACCAAATTTATATGTATCAATAACAGTTGTGGATAGTTTATCATATTTAATAAGACTGTCACCAAACCCTTTTATCCAAATATCTTGTGGGATAGGTGTAAACAAGGCTTTAATGCCTACTGTAACCAGTAAGGTACCTACCTTATAACTGTAGTCATTGACATTTTCTAAAAGGTCCCATGAATCTTTTCATAGTTTCATAGTTTAGTACTAGGCTATCTGCCCTGGGGCATTTGTAAGCCTAGCCATAGTGATGTGGCTTTCGCCACCCCATGAAATGGTACAAAAATGCACAGAATAGATTTAGAATACTGTGCCTCTGTCTAGTAGTGACACAATGAAGGTCCCCTTATATAATAGAATTAGTTTACTGTGCCCCTGTCTAGCAGTGACACAGATGTGACCCCTGGGGTAAACTTACGATCTCCCATCCACTCATCAAGATTTCTCTTGAAGAGAGTCAGTGAGGGGCTCTGCCTAACATGAACTGGGATCTTGTTCCAAAGCATGGGAAGCCTCTGGGTTATGAATATATCCCTCCAGCATGTCCTATTCATGCTTGTGCTGAGGTTTAAGTCTTTAGCTCTCGTGGTCCTGATGGATTTGGATTTTTTGAGGTGGAGCATGTCCATCAGATCCTGATTGGACATGGCCTTGTACGTCAGGCAGCGATCACCTCTCAGCAGGCGGTATGCTACTGAATAGAGCTGGAGTTTCTTTAGTCTGGCAGAATAAGGCATATGTTGGAGACCCTTGATCCTCTTGGTGAGGTACTTTTGTGGTCTCTCCAGCTGTTGCAAATGCCAGGTGAGGTACATACCAAATGGGGCATTGTACGCATTCATGGGTCTGATGAGGGAGGAGTATAGGGGTACAATGACATCCTTGGATCTGGATGTGAATCCCTTCATGATGAGGTGTGCAAGGTAGAATGTTTTTCTAACCACTTTGGCAACGTGGGTGTCAAATGAGAGGTCGCTTTCGACTTGGGTCCCTAGGTCTCTGATTACTTTTTCTGTACTCAGTGGGTTGCTGTCTATGTGATAATTTGTGGGTACTTTGTTTTTCCCAAAGGGGATGACTATACATTTTTTGGCATTTAGTTTAAGGCCGTGACTCCGGCACCAGTTGTCCGCTTCTGTGAGGCCTTTTTGTAGGATGTATGTGTCCGCTGGTGTATCGACTATGGCACCTAGTTTGCAGTCATCTGTGAACTTTGTCAGCCACAACCCTCCCATGTTTGCTTTAACATCTGAGAAATAAATGCCGAACAAGAGGGGTCCCAGGACAGATCCCTGTGGGACACCACTTGTGACTGGCTTTGAGTCTGACATTGCTCCAGCGATTTTAACTTTATGGGTTCTGTCCTTTAGCCAGTTTGCAACCCATCTAGTGACATAAGGGTTTACGTTTAAGCTGTTGAGCTTATCTATGATGCCTGAGTGGGGTATTGTGTCGAAGGCCTTAGCCAAGTCCAGGTAGGCTGTATGGACTGCTTTGTCCTCATCAATGGCTCTAGTGACTGTTTCAAAAAAGTCAACCAGGTTCAAAAGGCAAGATCTGCCCTTTACAAAGCCGAACTGGGTGGGGTCAAGTGTCTGTAGGTCCCCTATGTCTCTGTTTATGAGTTCCATAATGATTCTTTCCATAGCTTTGCAGACCAGGCTGGTTAAGCTTATGGGGCGGTAGTTCCCAGGGTCTGTAGAGGTACCCCCTTTGTGGAGTGGGACCACTGTTGCTGTACGCCAGTGTTCAGGTACATATCCTGTAGTAAGGCTAAGGTTAAATAGCATTTTTATGTGCGGGTTTAGCTCTTCTTGGAGTTCACGTAGCACGCAACCCGGGATACCATCAGGTCCCATTGATGCTGTGTTTTTAGCTTTGTTGAGGGCAGTTCTCACTTGGACATCTGAGATGACAGGGAGATTACATTCAGCTGGGATAAGTATTTCTTCTTTTGGGGGTGAGGGAGGGGAGAAATTTGCACTGAACCTGTCAGCCAGAATGTTGGCAATATCTGTGGGTTCAGTGTATTTTTTGTTGTTGTGAACTAACTCTGAGCATATCTGAGGGTTTCCACCCAGGTTTCTAACATAGCTGAAGAAGGCTTTGTGGTTATCTTTAGTGTCCTTAGCAATTTTTCTCTCAAAGTT
Organism: Protopterus annectens; assembly: GCF_019279795.1. Taxonomy (NCBI): domain Eukaryota; kingdom Metazoa; phylum Chordata; order Ceratodontiformes; family Protopteridae; genus Protopterus; species Protopterus annectens. The sequence goes on along the minus strand of NC_056750.1, from coordinate 872,393,897 downwards.
GGCCTTGGATGTTTTTATGAGAGAACGTAGTTTTCTGCTAATGTTGATCAGAGATGTCTTCCCTTTATGGGATTTTGCTCTGTCGTGCAGTAGCTTCCTTCTTTTGTTATACAATTTGTTAATGGCTGAGGTCCACCAGACAGGACGCTTGCCTTTGGTGGAAAGGGACTTGGATTTATTTGGGATTGCATGATCCATGCATTCTTGGAGATGTCCATAGAAAGCATTTGTGAAGGATTCGGCATTGTGGGATGTGGTGTCCACTGGCCCAGTGGGCTTAAAGGATACCATCTCAGTCTTAAGAAGAGTGAAGTCTGCTTTTGAGAAGTTTTTCACTGTGGTCTTTTGTGCTGGGGGTGGAAGTGGGATATGTATATCCAGGGTGATTAGTTTGTGGTCAGATCTCACTAGTGAGGGGTATACCTCCGGTGTGGAGAATTTTGTCCCCATGTTTGTGATGATCAGGTCTAGTATATTATCTCCCATAGTGGAAGAGGTGACTAGTTGTTCCAGTGCATTTGAATTTATGAATTCCAGGAACCTTTGGGCTACAGTGTTAGGGCTAGAATAATGTACCCAATCTATGTTTGGGTAGTTGAAGTCTCCCAGTATGATGGTATTTTGTGATACATTCATATCCTCCAATGTCTTCAGGAAGGCTGAGTGGGGTTCCTGAGATTGGGAGGGTGGTCTGTAACATGCTACCAGTTGTATAGCAGTTTTGCCTATGGTTAGTTGCACCTGTATGGTCTCTGATGCTTCATGTGTTGCTACTAACCTGGAGGTGTGGGTGTCCTTGATGAATATGGACACTCCCCCTCCCTTTGTGGTTCGGCCTGGGTTTTGGGGCCGAAAAGCGTGATACGAGGTATAGCCTGGTAGCACTGGGGTGCTCTCAGGAGCCTTGAACCAGGTTTCAGTTACTGCACAGATGGCGATGTTCTCCATACTGAGGAGTGCATCGAGTGCCTGCATCTTGAGATTTAGACTTCTGGCGTTGAGCAGCATTACCCTTAGTTTTTTTCCATTTTTGTTTTCTAAGGAGGTGGGTTTGTCTTTTGAGCCTTGCCTAAAAAAGGCACTATGGGGGAGCCAATATCCGGAAGCCCAGTGGTGACAGGTGCAAGCTGTCCCTTGCGAAGCAGCGTGGCTTGTCCAGACAGACATTGGATCCCCTTAGAATGACACCAGTACTTGAGCCAATTATTAAAGCTGATCATCTTGTCTTTGTATTGTGGCATCATTCTTGGTGAGGGCAAGATGCTGCTCAGGGTCAGGGTCATACCAGCCTGGGCTACATAATCAGAGAGCTCCTCTATGTCTCTTTTCATGTAGTCCAGGGAGGTACGTCTCAGGTCATTCACGCCAGCATGGACAATGACGGAGTCATATTTGTACTTGCTTTGGAGTGACCTGAGTGCGTGTGTTATGTGGCGGATCCTAGCTCCCGATAGGCAGCTCACAGTCATCCTCTCCTTGTTCAGCCTGGTAAGCGGGACATCAGTGTGTCTGACTATAGAGTCACCTATTACTAGTGTATCAGGCATGGTGTTTGGCCTTAAGGGCTGTGATTGGTTGACACACTGATTTATTGAAGTATGTGTTGCATGTGTTTTGTTTTGAGGTGGTGGATTTTTGGATGTCTGCTTTGGGAGCCTATGTTGTTTTGGTAAGTTTTTTATTAGAGCCTCCGAGTATGTCTTTGTGTTTTTACGTGTTTGGTTTGCAGTTTTGGTAGGTCTATGTGGGACTGGGTTTGTTGTGTGTGTGGTTACCATCTCCTCCTGTCTGGTCATGCCAGCCCTGAGTTGAGAGAGTTCAGCCTCCAGTTTGGCTATATAGTTGCATCTCTCACATGTATTTGTGTTTGTTGGGAGGAGGAGAGGGTTGTCTGTGTACATGAGACAATTGTAGCATTGTCTCAAGATGCCCAGATTAACCAGCTGAACTGAAGATGTGTGGAAACAGATTTAAAATTCCTTTCAGTTTCTTGTCTATCTAAGTTCATAAATGTTCAATCATAGAACCAGTTCCAGATATCATAAACCTGTAGGAATGTTCTGTCCCATTTTTGTGAACACTTGGAATACCAATGAGTTTAGCTGTCACAGGATGCTGTACAGTTAAATAATCAACCACATTTCTGACAATAGTTTAGCTGTCACGGGATACTGTACTGTTAAATAATCAACCACATTTCTGACAATAGTTTAGCTGTCACAGGATACTGTACTGTTAAATAATCGACCACATTTCTGACAATAGTTTAGCTGTCACGGGATACTGTACTGTTAAAGAATCGACCACATTTCTGACAATGAGTTTAGCTGCCACGGGATACTGTACTGTTAAATAATCGACCACATTTCTGACAATAGTTTAGCTGTCACGGGATACTGTACTGTTAAATAATCGACTACATTTCTGACAATGAGTTTAGCTGCCACAGAATACTGTACTGTTAAATAATCAACCACATTTTTGACAATAGTTTAGCTGTCATGGGATACTGTAGTGTTAAACAATCAACCACATCTCTGACAATGAGTTTAGCTGTTACAGGATACTGTACTGTTAAATAATTGACCACATTTCTGACAATGAGTTTAGCTGTCACAGGATACTGTACTGTTAAATAATCAACCACATTTCTGACAATGAGTTTAGCTGTTACAGGATACTGTACTGTTAAATAATCGACTACATTTCTGACAATGAGTTTAGCTGTCACGGAATACTGTACTGTTAAATAATCAACCACATTTCTGACAATAGTTTAGCTGTCACGGGATACTGTACTGTTAAACAATCAACCACATTTCTGACAATGAGTTTAGCTGTTACAGGATACTGTACTGTTAAATAATCGACTACATTTCTGACAATGAGTTTAGCTGTCACGGAATACTGTACTGTTAAATAATCAACCACATTTCTGACAATAGTTTAGCTGTCACGGAATACTGTACTGTTAAATAATCAACCACATTTCTGACAATAGTTTAGCTGTCACGGAATACTGTACTGTTAAATAATCAACCACATTTCTGACAATAGTTTAGCTGTCACAGGATACTGTACTGTTAAACAATCAACCACATTTCTGACAATAGTTTAGCTGTCACGGGATACTGTACTGTTAAACAATCAACCACATTTCTGACAATAGTTTAGCTGTCACGGGATACTGTACTGTTAAACAATCAACCACATTTCTGACAATGAGTTTAGCTGTCATGGGATACTGTACTATTAAATAATCAACCACATTTCTGACAATGAGTTTAGCTGTCACGGGATACTGTACTGTTAAAGAATCGACTACATTTCTGACAGTTATACCATTACTGAGTAATTCAAGTACAACTTTCATTTGTAGTAAGCTATATTCATTTCATTAACAGAAGAACAATAAAAACTTTCATCATATATTAAATCAAGCATCTCGACAGTGTAATCTAAAGAATTAACAACCACGCCACCCCATTTGGCTGGTTGCATGAACCTGTATTCTCTGCTGCTATTACATTTGTGTAATAATTCAATTTTCTCATGCTCCAAGTTCTAAAACTGCTTTTTCTTACCTTCAGAGATATAACAGTATCCCAGATCAGCCTTACAAATTTTCTTTTCAAAATAAGCCAAACTGTGATACATGGGTGGAGGGGTTAAATATGGAACACCTTTTAACTGTGCTTTCTGAAAAAAAAAACTTATTTGTCAGAAAAAATAAACTTAAATTTAATTTTCTCAGAAAGTTTTAGTTCCAACATAGTGTCTACCAAATCCATCTTCCTAGTTGGAACAAAGGTAAATCACTTGCAGACTAGTTTTATAAAAGTGTCATCTACCTGAAATCTATGGTAATTAAAATACAAACAATATTTATTTATTTTACATTTGTTTACCGTGAAAGTTCGACTGCATACAGATCCTTTTTAAGTGGAGGCCTGGGAGAAAAGCTTCACATTTACAACAGGGCAATTGTGCAAAATATCAAAACATTACAACAGAGAAGAAACACATAGATACAATGTAATACATACAGAGGTCTTAGTACATCAATGTTACATGTATAGACTAAGGTTTATACACATTTCTAATAACAGAGGATACTGATATGTCTAGCTACCAAAAACTTTATGTATGTGCATAACTATGCAGAGATAACACAGGTACATAATACTGTATTATCAGGGAGAGATACTAGACCTAGCCTAGCACTGAACCCTATTGTAATGCTTTTATTGCAGAGTAAACATAACTAAAGATGCGTAATCTTGTAACTCGTTCTTTAGTAATTATGTTTTAATTTCTGTATCAAACTAATTGTACATTTTGTCTGACTCATTGACCTTATATGTTATTCGATCTATGTCTAAATGAATTTTTGAATATTTTCTAGACAGGTTTACTCGGTTATTATATTTATTAGCAGTCTTAGCTGTTTATTTGTTCATTTGCTTGTAATTTCATGGAGCTTTTCTCCCCGAGCCTCTACTGAAAAAGGACCTGTGTCCAGTGGACTTTCCCGATTAACAAATGTAAAATAAATAAAATAAAATAAATAAAATAATAAAGAGAAAATAGACCAGTTACTAAATGAGAAAATTTGATGGATGTTTTGGGGGCAGAGACAGTCAGACTAATTATTGTGAAGGAAAGGATGGGGGGGGTGAGATAAGAAGAATATGGAAGAGAGGATACAGGAGTTAGATAGTGGGGGGGGGTTGCAAGGAGGCACTCACTCAATAAGTTACTCAGGGTTGGTGCATGCTAAATGAGATTTGAGTCTTTTTTTTTAACTGCAGAGCATTTCTAGTTGTTCATAGATCTGTCTGAAATGAGTGCCAGATTTCTGCTACGCATGTAAATGCTAGATTTGGTCATTTTTAAGAAAGATTTGTTATTTGAACATAAAGACTGGTTACTAGTATAGGGGAGTAGAAGGTTTTGCAGAGCAGAATATTTTTCAGGTTGATTTAGACATACATGAGCCAAAGTAAGTTTGTTATAAGTTAAGAGCTGAGGTAATTCTAGCCATTTAAGTTGTTTGAGTGCAAGGTAATGGTGTGTTCTAAAGTTGGACTCTTGTCGCAGACTTTGCAATCTTATTATAGTAGGTATCTAATTTTGTTAGGTCTGATATTTTTAGGATTGTCAGAATGGGTGACGCTTATGGAAGTGTGGAGATCAGGTGTGTTCTTGCAATGGTAGCCGTTGTATTACTGGTTACGTATTGTCTATTTCTGTAAAGAGTACCAAGTTTTTAATTTACTTTCTTGGCTGTCTGGGCTATGTGTAAGTCGAATTTCATAGGTTGTCAATAACAACAGCCAGAAGTTGGCATGCGAATTGTCAGTGAAAAGTGTGGAAAGGAGGCGACCTAGAATGGACCCTTGTGGTAAAGCTAGCATAATGGGAGATATACTTTGTTGCCATTTTACAGCTTGTTGACACCCTTTTAAATAGTCTTTGAACCAAGTAATTGTAGATTGACTAAGGTATAGTTCTAGTACTTCAACAAATTAAAACCACAGTAACCATAATGGAAAATAAAAAATACTGAAGCTACAGTATATTTTATTTTCTGTTGTGGCTACTGTGATTTTAGTTTGTTGACATCATTATTACCACTTTGTGCTGTGTGTTTTTTGGTTTTCTAAGAGTACTTGTATAAGTTTAAAAAACGACAACTCACGGACGTTAAATATCCCAGTACCCAACAGCAATCCAAGTAACAATAAAAACAGTTCCACAGGGTACCGGAATAACACAAGGCTAAATGATTCAATTGGCATCCACCATAAGCAAAGTAGTTTATTCCATAAACAAACAGGCAAAGGCTTTCACCCAGTAGGGCTTCATCAGGCCATATAAATCTACAAAAAAAATTGTATAAAAACAAGCTTCCACAACACATGAACAAACATGTTTATAGAAATACATTTTTCTAACCATCAGCATATCTCAGGTTAAAACAAAAGGGGAAAAAACAAATAAGAAATGAAAACAATAAATGAAAAATAATAAATAAAATATGAAATAAAAAAGAACTTTCAAGTCCGTAATCCCCTGGATTTCAAAATAGGTCTGAGGGGGACCTTGTCATTGAGCCCAGGATACTGATTGGCCCTGAGCCTAATAATCCATCTGGTTTCTCGGGAGAGTGCATTCACTGTTGACCTAATCCTCACCTGATACAGATGTTCACGTATCCTATCCCTAAGTCTCCTATCCGTCTTACCCACATAAAACATGCGACAGGAGAAACAATATGCAAGACATGCCACATGTTCCATCATACAATTGGCAACCACTCGGAACCGAAACCTATAGTCATTCAATGGATGTACAAAGGCACCATCAGTATCTATATAATCACAAAAATGACATTGATTGCAGGGAGACGTACTGACATCACCAAGATCAGCAATCCCATGGCTAATCCTGGGATAGCACAAAAGCCTGCTCAAGTTTGGCTTGTTCTTGTACACAACATGTGGAACTTCACCAACAATCTCTTTAATGTCTGGGCCCACTACAAGGATCTCCCAATATTTCCTAATAACATCCTTGATGGATCCTACATCCTCAGTATAAAATAAAGGGAGCCTAATAGCTCCGGACCTGACTGAAGGACCTAACTCATCTTCAGAAAGGGTGACCATATAGCTATTGGCCTTTAAATGGACAGTTCTAATGACTTCCCCCTTTGTATAGGGGAATGATGTGGGAAATTTTCCAGATTGCTGGTAGCTTTTGCTCAAAGCTGGATCGGTTTATTAAGATGGATACTGAGTAGGAGATGACATCAGCAGCCAGACTGAGATATTCAGCTGGTCGGTAATCAGCTGCTAGGGTCCTTGGTTTGAGTTTTTTCAGTAGTTTTTTTTATAGTGTTTGTTTGTACAGACACACACACACACACACACACACACACACACACACACACACACACACACTCACAGACATATAGACATACAAGCACACTGTCTCTCTCTACATCCCACAAAAATACAGCTCACCAAATGCAGGCACGTGTGAGCAAAAACACACACACACACACACACACACACACACACACACACACACACACACACACACACACACACACACACACACACACACACACACACACACACACACACACACACATTCTATCTGTCACATACAGCTCAACACACACTCACCCGCACACAAACATACACACACCCACAGACACACAGACACACACACACACACACACACACACACACACACACACACACACACACACACACACACACTCACAGACATATATACATACAAGCACACTGTCTCTCTCTACATCCCACATAAATACAGCTCACCAAATGCAGGCACGTGTGAGCACACACACACACACACACACACACACACACACACACACACACACACACACACACACACACACACACACACACACACACACACACACACACACACACATTCTACATCTGTCACACATACAGCTCAACACACACTCACCCGCACACAAACATACACACACCCACAGACACACACACACACACACACACACACACACACACACACACACACACACACACACATGCTCACACACTCTCATGCTAAATCCCACACCTCACAAACTGGTGACCACTGATTGCCACCCCCACACACATACAAACATGCACACACTTTACATCCTTCACACAAAAAGCTGACCACATATCAAAACAATCCTGTCTTGGTATGTGATTTGTTGTGGAGTTGACTGGTAAGAGCAGTTTTATTTGAAATTATATTGCATTTGTTATCACTATTTTTAACTGTTTGTAGGTAGGAAGAGACTGCTTATTAACAAGCTTTACTTTGATTCATATTTTGTTTTACCTTTAGTTTCACTTTTGGTTGTGAGAAAGGGATAGGTTTTGGACAGGCAAGCTCTAGCCACCACAAGTGGTCTAGACAGCTATACATTTGCACAGACTACAGAGAGGAAAATTCTGAGCATATCAAAACAATCCTGTCTTGGTTTGTGATTTGTTATGGAGTTGAGAGCAGTTTTATTTGAATTTATATAGCATTTGTTATCACTATTTTTAACTGTTTGTAGGTAGGATTTGGATACTCCTCCTGGGCCCATCTCATTTGCTCACTCAAAAAAAAAATGTGCACTTTTTTCATCTGCTTTTACTGTATTTGTGTTTCTTCCTACTTTATTTTGCTTTTGCGTCATCTTAAAAGTACTCAGTTGTATTTATTACTGCTTGGTGTAACTATCATTCTAAACCTTTTGGTTTAAGCACGTGGGCTTCAGACCAGTTGTTTTACATTAAGAAGGGTTGGGGTCTGCACTGTTTTGGCAGGACAGGTAGCTTACATCCTTCTAAGTTGGGAACTGCTGATTGAAGGCTCAGTGTCTGTTATTCTAAAAGAATATTAGTTCTGGTTTAAGCACTTGGGCTTCAGGCCAGTTATTTTACATTAAGAAGGTTTGTGGTCTGCACTCTTGTGGGAGGAGAGGCTGGACTCTGCCCTTCTGAGCTGGGAATTTCTGGTTAAAGGCTTATAGTGCCTGCATATTTGAACTGTTTCTTACTGAAATTGGTGCACCTTGTTTGCTGTAGCATAGACGAGATCCAGGCCTGCTGAATCTAGCTTTGTTTGTATAACTTGAGCACTAATCCAGGCATTCTTTTTTTTTTGGAGAAGGTTCCCCTGCACCCCAGTGGCAGGAGTGTGCAGTTAGAACTTGTCTAATTGAAGACTACAGCAACAGAGCTCAGTTTTGAGATTTTTTTACTGGTTTATTGGGTAATTTGTTTAAAAGCCTTTTCTGATTGCTTGTAGTCATGTAAAGCTGTTTTGAGTGTATTTTTACTGTTTGTAGTCATTTAAAGCTGTTTTAAGTGTATTTTTACTGTTTTTTGCCTTATCTTTTAAAAAAAATGTTTTTCCTCATTTCCCACCTTTCTAAGCTAGTATAGTCCAGTTTTCAGGCTAGTGCTGAATTCAGGGCTGTGTTACAATTTTCTGAGTTGCCCATACCTTACTTGGATAGAGGGAGGTTTCTCTGTTCACCTGTGAGAGAGGGAGTTTTGAGCAGCCATCTGTCCCTGGAGGAGTGGTTCCAGCCCAGAATTTAATAGTTTATAGGCCATTTTGGGCTAATTTCTATCTCTCATTTCCCTGTTGTAAAAACCGTGTTTGCACAGTTTTGCACGTCCGGGCAGCACCGGTTGGCTAAGGCTAAATTTATCCCACTCCACCAAGTCTCCTCTTCAGTTTTTCCCTTGAAAGTAGTCTAACTCTCAACCTAAGCACTTAAAAAGCATCCTACAGTCCAGCACTTGCTCAGACCTAACAGCAAGCACTAATATACCCAGACACTTGATTGCCCAGCAGGGCAAGGCTCATTATTCATCCCTCACCAACCAAGTGACTAAGCAGCTCACCCTACTATTCAGGCATGACCAAAGGGCAATTTCAGGTATACTCTCCAGTCCAGCTGGTGAACCTGGGTATCCTGAGGCAATGTTACAACTGTCTCATGTACACAGACAACCCTCTCCTCCTACCACAAAACATTAACATATGTGAGAGATGCAATTATATAGCTAAATTGGAGGCTAAGCTCTCACCACCCAAGACTGGAACAGGCAGTCATGAGGAGAAGGTTAACACTTGCACCACACCTCCAGCCTCACATAGACATACTAAACCAGCACTGGCAAAAAATACACATAAATACACAAAATCATACTTGGAAGCTCTAAATAAAAATCTGCAAAAGCATCACAGACCTCCAAAGTAGATACCAAAAAACCTGCACCTCCCGTCACAAACCAGACAACACATAAAACACAAAATCAGTGTGCCGTACAATCACAGCCCTTAAGGTGAAATAACATACCTAACACACTAGTAATAGGCGACTCTATAGTCAGGCACACTGACGTCCCCCTCACTAGGCTGGACAAGGAGAAGGTTACTGTTGGCTGCCTGTCGGGAGCCAGAATCCGTCACATAACACAAGCACTCAGGTCACTCCAGAACAAGTACAAATATGACTCTGTCATTGTTCATGTTGGTGTGAATGACCTGAGACGTACCTCTCTGGACTACATGAAAAGAAACATGGAAGAGCTCTCTGATCATGTAGCCCAGGCGGGTATGACCCTGACCCTGAGTAGCATCCTGCCCTCACCAAGAATGATACTGCAGTATAAAGAAAAAATTATCAATTTCAACAATTGGCTAAGCTTTTGGTGTTATTCAAAGGGGATCCAGTGTCTGTCAGCCTGGGGAGGACATGCTCGACAGGCCTTGTTGCTTCTCAAAAGATGGCTTGCACCTGTCACCCCTAGGCTTTCAAATACTGGCCAAGGCTCTTGCTGCCCCCATAGTGCCTTTTTTTTAGGCAAGGCTCAAAAGTCAAACCCACCTCCGTAAACAGCACAAATAAAAAATGAGGGTTATGCTACCCAACGCTAGGAGTTTAAATCTCAAAATGCACGCACTCAAAGCACTCAGTATGGAGAACGTTGACATCTGTGCAGTAACTGAAACCTGGTTCAAGGCTCTACATAGCACCCCAGCACTACTGGGCTACAACTCATACTACACATTTTGGCCACAGAACATGGACCGAAACACAAAAGGAGGAGTGTATCCATATTCATCAAGGATACCTACATCTCCAGGTTAGTGGCACAGCATGATACCTCCAAGATCATCCATGTGCAACTAACATCAGGCAAATCTGCAATGCAAATTGTGACCTGCTACAGATCACTCTCCATGACCCAGGACCACCACTCTGCCTTTCTTGGGACACTGGAAAACATGAAGGTCCTACCGAACACTCTGATATTGGGCGATTTCAATTACCCTACCATTAACTGGGAAAACTACTCAAGTACAAGCTCCCAGGTCCAGTGCTTCCTGGAATTTATCAACTCAAATGCCCTGGATCAGCTGGTATACTCCCCTACCAGAGGTGAAAACATATTGGACCTGGTCATCACCAACATGAGTGACAGGTATTCCACACCGGAGGTCAACCCATCACTGGTTAGATCAGACCATAAACTAATCACTCTGGATGTCCACACCACACCACCACCTCCAACCAAGGAAACCACAGTGAAAAACTTTTCTATAGCAAACTTCACCTTACTTAAGACAGAGGTGGTAAGTTTCACAGCCCCCACACTAAAGGATAACAGTGTCCAAGATGCAGGAACCTTTACAAATGCACTCAATGAGCACCTACAAGGATGCATAGATCATGCCATCCGTAGCAAAACCAAGACTCACTCCCCTAAGAGAAGGATACCAGTTTGGTGGACCCCTGCCATAAACAGGCTATACAATAGAAGGAGGAAACTAGTTCAGAAAAAAAGCAAATCCCAAGAAGGAAAGACATTCCTGATCAGTATCAGTAAGAAACTATGGTCCCTCGTAAAATCCTCCATGGCTAACTTCGAAAGAAAAATAGCCAAGGATTCGAAAGATAACCACAAAGCCTTCTTCAGCTATGTCAAGAATCTAAGTGGCAACTCGCAGATATGAACCCAACAGTAGCCAGCAGAAACCATGTCACCATGTAGCATGAAGTCATGTGACTAGTAGCAGCAATACTAGTCACATGACTTCATGCTACATGGTTTAAATGCTGCAGAAACTGTGTAACTGCTGTTTGTCTGTGTGTCTGAAGAAGTTAGTTTACTTAAAGTGACGAAAACGTGAGAAAAAGTTTTATTAAATTGACTTTACATTAAAAGAAAGTGTTTTTTGGGATTAACATCTTTTTCTGCTGGCTACTGTTGGGCTCCTGTTCTGTTTTGGATTGTTTGTTTTTTCCGCTCAGTTTATTTGTTTGTTCAACTCACAGATATGCTCTGAGCTAGTGCAAAATAGCACAAAATATACTGAACCCACTGATATTGCCAACATCCTGGCAGATAGATTCAGTGCAAATGTCACCCCCCCCTCACCCCCAAAAGGGCCCACAACAATACCGGAAAAGTGTAGTGTCCCAGAAATCATAGATGCACAGGTGAAAACAGCTCTTTCAAAAGCCAAAAGCACAGCATCAATGGGGCCAGGTGGTGTCCCAGGCT